>NC_091127.1:6120000-6202500 GCF_040183065.1 Periplaneta americana | reverse complement strand
TTACTATTTGTAGTTTCACTATTATTGCGTACTCGATATCCTAACAACTAGAACGTCGGCTTTTCAAGAGATTATTCGCTAGAAATTGTTCAAATTCGCCTAAAAATATGATCACTGATAATCTATAATTCATACAGAACTTATACACACTTCTTGTTTAGCAAAAAATAACTTCAAGCGTTTATCGTTGAGAATAAAGCAGTTTTGCACCAAGTGTGCATTCATTCATTCATTCATTCATTCATTCATTCATTCATTCATTCATTCACGGGCGTGGCTCAGTCGGTTAAGGCACTTGCCTGGCGGTCTGAAGTTGCGCTCGGACGCGGGTTCGATCCCCGCTTGAGCTGATTACCTGGTTGGGTTTTTTCCGAGGTTTTCTCCAACCGTAAGATGAATGCCAGGTAATCTATGGCAAATCCTTGGTCTCATCTCACCAAATACCATCTCGCTATCACAAATCTCATCGAAGCTAAATAACTTTGTAGTTGATACAGCGTCGTTAAATAACCAACTAAAAAAATTCATTCTTTTCTGCCTTCCTCTCCACATATGATACCTATATCTTAATGTCGTCTATCATCTGACATCATCTTCTGCCCCGAACTCTTTTCCCGTTCACCATTCCTTCAGTAAGCGGTTTCTGCTCAGCCAGTGACCCAACAAATTCCTTTTTCTCTTCCTGATCAGTTGCAGCATCATTCTGTCTTCACTCACTCTTTAGAACACAGCTTCGTTTCTTATTCTGTCTGAACATTTCACACGCTCTATTCTTCTCCATATCCACATTTCAAGTGCTTCTATTCGCTTCTCTTAATTTCGTCGTAATGTCCATGTTTCTGACTCATACAGTGCCACACTCCACACAAAGCACTTCACTAGTCTCTTCCTTAGTTGTTTTTCCAGAGGTCCGCAGAAGATACTCCTTTTCCTATTAAAAGCTTCCTTTGCCATTGCTATCCTCCTTTTGACTTCCTGGCAGCAGCTCATGTTACTGCTTATAGTACACCCCAAGTATTTGAAGCTGTCCACTTGCTCTACTGCCTCATTTAGAATTCGCAAGTTTACCTTCTTTACTTTTCTTCCTATGACCATGGTCTTCGTCTTATTTGCATTTATCTTCATCCCATACTGCTCACAGCTGTCATTTAGCTCCAGTAGCATATATCTTAATATAAACTTCTCTTCTGCTAACAACGCCATTATCATCAGCAAATCTTATGCACTTTATTCTTTTTAAAATTAAAATACAATGCCATCTAAGGCGGTGTAATGAAATGAAAACAAATGACTTCGTCTATAAGGGGCCTTGGGCAATAACAATCGAAAGCTATAAAACATAGCCTACAGAGAATGTTTCTGTGTTTGTATGAAGTAATATCGGAAGCTGAATTAACCGATTTGTATAAATAATTATTATTTCACCATTGGAAAGTGTAGTTTCTCTAGATGGACATAGTGCTATAACATGCTAAAGGAATTGTCATTGCACCAAATGAGTTGTCTCTGGACCAAAATGACCCTTCCGTTGTTCTGAAACCATTTCTTCATTAAATTCTCCAAGTAGATATTGAACAGAGTAGGTGATAAAGGACATCCTTGTCGTACTCCTCTCTCTCTCTTTAACTTCCTTCTAACATTTCTGCTCCTATCCTGAATTCGACTCGTTTCACATAAAGGTTACTGAACAGACTCCTCTCTTTCCAATCCACATCAATTTTCTTCAAGATCCCCATCAGTTTATTGTTTATTCCAACCCACTCTGTCAATGCCTTCAAGTTTGCATAATGATTATAAACGAATGATAATAGTTAGCATGTTTTTAAACTTAGTCTAAATATCACTAACATAGAAATGTAACACAAAAGTACATCGTGTAATATTAGTTCGGAAACCTACCCACTTCAGAGAATGGAATAAAATTAGAGTATACACTGTACAAGAATATGCAATAGCTTTAAAAAAATGAAGACAAAAAGAGAGACAGGAGAGAAATGTGTCTTTTAATCTTGTTATCTACTTCACTTCTGCTTAAAGCGTTTAAAACAAAGCTTACGTCATACAGTGAAACCTGGGTTTCATATTTTATGTTCCCAAGAGGGAAAACGTGAAACTTAACAAAAAAAAAAAAAAAAAGAACATTCACATGACCGTGTTCTAGACTTAAGTTCTGTGATGCTGGTTGGAAATATCGTAACTCTTTTCTATGAAAGAAGAAGTATTTTCTTGTTATACAATACCGCCATACTTGACGAGATAGTTTATATGCACATTTAGCCTATATAGTTTATATTTCTTGAGTCTGGCACTTGGATGGCGACAGAAAATCTATATATCTCGGAAAAAGTGTCTTGTCTCAAGCATTCATTCTAACTGAACTGAAACATTAAAGATATAGAAAATATACATCTTGATTACACAACTTTTAACACTGTATCACTACGGAATATGTATGATAAGAACTTTCTTGTGTTAAATTTTAACGTACCTTGTTTACATGTTTCGACCTATTTTGGGTCATCTTCAGAACTGGTCGTTGTTGGTCTTGGCGCCTCCTGTTTCCTGTGAGGGTGCGTTCGTAGTGTAGAGTCAAAGAGTGTATGGGTTTTTGAAATTGAGTTGTGTGTTGAGAATATCGTTGGGGTGTGTTTTCGTGTGTCTGTATATTTCATATTGTTCTAGTGTGTTGAGTTTCTGGCTTTTTGGTTGGATGTGCAGTATTTCCATGTCTGTGTTGATGTCTCTGTAGGTGTGGTTGGCATTTGTAAGACAAAACAAAACCACAAAAAACAGAAGAATACAACACAAACACAAGAACACAAAAAATACATCACACTAACATACGAAAACACAAACACACATAAAATTGCAACCTCATTCAAGAAATTAAATTAAAACATCGCATACAGAATAAATAACACTCTACAAAAACATCTCAACACACAAACAAACAAAGACAACCACACATGCGTATACAAACTCAAATGTAACACCTACATAGGACAGACAGGCAGATCATTTCAAACACGTTACAAAGAACACATCACAGCCATGACAAAATTACAAAACACCTCCACATATGCAGAACACATCACAAATGCCAACCACACCTACAGAGACATCAACACAGACATGGAAATACTGCACATCCAACCAAAAAGCCAGAAACTAAACACACTAGAATAATATGAAATATACAGACACACGAAAACACACCCCAACGATATTCTCAACACACAACTCAATTTCAAAACACATACACTCTTTGACTCTACACTACGAACGCACCCTCACAGGAAACAAGAGGCGCCAAGACCAACAACGACCAGTTCTGAAGATGACCGAAAATAGGTCGAAACATGTTAACAAGGTACGTTAAAATTTGACACAAGAAAGTTATCATACATATTCCGAAGATATAGAAAACATGACATTTTAAAAATATAAATAGTAAATTCCTAATTTTTGTCTACAACTAATTAGAATTTGAAATGCAAAGCTGTGTATAGTCGAGATTTAAGCAGCCATAACTGCATTTGGGAAACCCTCACCCTAAAGAATGAGGGAGCATCTCTTACCATGATCTTTATCTGTCTTGTCCAATAACAATGGATCATGGGCGTCAGCCCTTTGAAGTAATAATCCTCATCCTTTGTGATTATAAAAGTTAATTGTTAATTAAGAGAGAGAGAAATAAATCGTCCGGCCTTAATTAAGGATGACCACGAGGATCCGGAAATTAATAGCAAATAAAAATATAATTAATTAAATATGAATATTGTTATAAAAATAAAATGTAATAATTAAGCACCACTGATTATCAATTATAAAATAAAATCTTAGAAGATGACTATAAAATTATACTATAAATAAAAGATTTTATTTAAAATTAGCATATCCTTAATTAAGGCCTTCTGAGTGGTATAAATGAAATTGTATAATATCAATAAAATTAAGACTGTGAATTAGAAACCAGGATAATAATAATAATAATAATAATAATAATAATAATAATAATAATAATAATAATAATGTTTTATTTTAGCTGGCAGAGTTAAGGCCATAAGGCCTTCTCTTCCACTCAACCAGCCTTAATCAATACAATACATATTTAAATTACAAATATTTACACTACACTTAAAAGGTTCTCCAGCAATATTCTTCAATTTTAATGACTAGTAGAGAATAGAAATTATATAACTATGCAGATTGAAGGAAGCAATAGAATACATTAATAGTAATAGCCTATGTATCGAGGGCGAAATGAAGATGTTTATAGCGAGGGCTAAGGGTTGCTGCCAGGACCTTTGGCGTACTAGTCGTAATTGAATACGTTAAAACTTTTTGATAAGTATTTTAAGTTAGAAATTCGCTTTGTGTTTATATGTCTTTAGCGTGTTTTGTTTTGGTATCTAGGGAATGTGTTTACTAGGAAAAAAAAGAATACGTAGAATAAAAATTATTCGTTGAGGGAGGCCATGCATGATGCTGTTATTTCTTTGTTGTTAAGTTACCAGTCTCTGAATTTAATAAACAATGTTCTGTTATGTTGGAAATGATGGGATCTGTTGAAACCGAAATTCCTTCTGGAGTTGTGATTAAAGCCAAACAAGTTGAAGATAAAATAAGTATAAAATATAAATATAGGTAAACAAACGATAAATTATTTTGATCCTAGGGCCTATAAAAGTTTTTAGTTTAGTTTTAATTTTTTGTTGTCAGTTATAATTTGTACAACATAGCTCCTATTATCGTCAGTATTCTGGTATTCAATCATAAATGTACTAATATGATGTTGAAATAAAGATAAATATTCTTTATTCAAATAATCGTCACTATAAACCATAAATATTTGGAATATGGGCGTAACTTCAATTTTTTTTAAATAATTTAAGAATAACTGTAAAGTAGACACAACTCTATATATACTCACTCACTCACTCACTCACTCACTCACTCACTCACTCACTCACTCACTCACTCACTCACTCACTCACTCACTCACTCACTCACATACAAATTTATTTCAGTCATAGATCAACATATATGGCTTAGAGATAGTTTTCTTTTTTTTTTTCAATCTCAAAACAAACCTATCTGAATTACGCCCTTCTTCCATACACCCCGTCAATTGTTACAAATTCTAAATTAAGTGAGATTACTGTGGCACTCCATAAAATAATATTTGGTTTGATGTTTGCGGAATAGAATACGACAAGAAAACATAGTAAATAATGTATAATCAGTACATGAACTACCCATATTATTGAATACCAAAGCTTCAAGAAAATTACATGTAAACCCTATCTCATGAAATGATCTATTCACTGATAGATATTCACGTACATAGGATGTGATAGTTCAGAGATTCTTGATGGTCATAGAATGATATGGTAGTGAATATTAGAGTATATTCGCAGTAAACGTATAGTTTGCATTGAATCCGGTGTTTGACAGGAAATGGGTTATTAAAATACAGAAAAGCACGGGATATTATTGTTTCCACTACAGTCCACGTTATTTACCCGCGATAAAAGTTTCTGGAACTTTTCACTCGTAAAATAAAGCTCATAGTCAAGTTTATTACAAAAAAATAACTATCATTGCATTCTTCTCTGGACTTCAGAAACTCATTCACTTTCTTCCTTCTCAGTTTCCGGCATTCCGGATTATCTGATGCATTTGAAACTGGAAGTCCGTTCAGAATGTGACCTGGACACGCAACGCCTCTCTGAAACAACGGGTGAACCATTTCTCCAAGTTGATCACGAAGGAGTTAGAAGTCAGCTCCCAGCAAACCTCGTGGAATCTGTACTTAGTGAGTCGTCAGCTGAAGTCGAACATGCAAGCTCGAGGATTTGGTTTCATAGCAACAGAAGCCAGAGATCAACTCTGGCTTATAAGTGTTGTTAAATTATCCAAGAATTTAGCTCTGTTAAGAAAGTCCAGCTTCCAAAGGAATATTTGCAAGCTTTTATAAAATGATCTTCGCATAAGTGATGTAGTCTAACGTGCGGAGGTTCGAACACATACTATATTTATAGAACACCAAAGGAGCTATCTTTAGAATTGTATTGAGTTATTTTCAGCTTTATATCTGAAACTTTATTAGAGAATGTTTACAATTTATCTTCGTCTATATCCACAGTAATGTGTGCAAATTTAATAATAATAATAATAATAATAATAATAATACTAATAACATTAATAATAATGATAATTAATAATAATAGTAATAATAGTCTAATAATAATAATAATAATAATAATAATAATAATACTTACTTACAAATGGCTTTTAAGGAACCCGCAGGTTCATTACCGCCTTCACATAAGCCCGCCATTGGTCCCTATCCTGTGCAAGATTAATCCAATCTCTATCATCATATCCCACTTCCCTCAAATCCATTTTAATACTATCCTTCCATGTACGTCTCGGTCTCCCCACAGGTCTTTTTCTCCCCGGCTTTCCAACTAACACTCTATATACATTTCTGCATTGGCCCATACGTGCTACATGCCCTGCCCATCTCAAACGTCTGGATTTAATGTTCCTAATTATGTCAGGTGAAGAATACAATGTGTGCAGTTCTGTTGTGTAACTTTCTCCATTCTCCTGTAACTTCATCCCTCTTAACCCCAAATATTTTCCTAAGAACCTTATTCTCAAACACCCTTATTCTCTGTTCCTCTCTCAAAGTGAGAGTCCAAGTTTTACAACCACACAGAAAAACTGGTAATATAACTGTTTTATAAATTCTAACTTTCAGATTTTTTGACAGCAGACTAGATGACAAAACCTTCTCAACCGAATAATAACAGGCGTTTCTCATATTTATTCTGCATTTAATTTCCTCCCCAGTGTCATTTATATTTGTTACTGTTGCTCAAAGATAGTTGAATTTTTCCACCTCTTCGAAAGATAAATCTCCAATTTTTATATTTCCATTTCGTAGAATATTCTGGTCATTATTTCGACAAACGATTAGGGACAATACGGGAATTTTATTTGAAGCAAGTAAAGAAATAGGCACTCTCACTTTGAGAGAGGAACATAGGTTAAGGGTGTTTGAGAATAAGGTGCTTGGGAAAATATTTGGGGCTAAGAGGGATGAAGTTACAGGAGAATGGAGAAAGTTACACAACGCAGAACTGCACGCATTGTATTATTCACCTGACATAATTAAGAACATCAAATCCAGACGTTTGAGATGGGCAGGGCATGTAGCACGTATGGGCGAATCCAGAAATTCATATAGAGTGTTAGTTGGGAGGCCGGAGGGGAAAAAAACCTTTGGGGAGGCCGAGAGGCAGATGGGAAGATAATATTAAAATGGATTTGAGGGAGGTGGGATATGATCATAGAGACTTGATTAATCTTGCTCAGGATAAGGACCAATGGCGGGCTTATGTGAGGGCGGCAATGAACCTCCAGGTTTCTTAAAAGCCAGTAAGTAAGTATTATTATTATTATTATTATTATTATTATTATTATTATTAATAGTAATAATAATATTAATAGTAATAATAATATTAATAGTAGTAGGCAAATAATAATAATAACAATAGTAATACATAATAATAATAGTAATAATAGTAATAATAATAGAGTAATAATTACAACAATAATACACTGTAAGACTGGCTGCATGCGGTTTCTGGCTGTATTTGGGTGTCTTCTACGTCCAGTCTGTGTTTGTTACGATATTCACAATGGATCTGTACGAAGTAGAGGCGTTAAGTTGACTATATTGTGCCTCAAGCGAGATTTTTTGCATCACATTATGCAGGGGAGACCATTGTACCTGCATTCACATTAAATGCTGCTAATTGAGATGATCCCTACTCATCCCCCGCACACATTTAGCATCGCGTCTGAACGTGTTGTTTCTGTTAATGCAGATAATCATAGCAGTTGTTGTTCCAACGCGCTGCCAATGGCATGAAATATTACAATTCATGCGGTCGATAGCATGAATCCATTTTCATAATAATCCTATTTGCACTCATTTAGCACGCAAGAGAAATACTGGATCTTTGTCATCGCTCTGGGACAAATTATTATTATTATTATTATTATTATTATTATTATTATTATTATTATTATTATTATTATTGAATAATTTCGAGGGAAAAATTGTTCCGGAGCCGGGTATCGAACCCGGGACCTTTGGTTTAACGTACCAACGCTCTACCACTGAGCTACTCGGGAACTCTAACCGACACCGATCCAATTTTTCCCTCTATATCCACAGACCTCAAAGTGGGCTGACAACCGTCAAGCAACCAACTTCGAGTGCACACTAACTCCGTGTGACTTAAATTCAAATCAACTTTACAGGGAGTTATACTTGAAATCTTGATTTGCATGATACACGTCACTGTTCGTTAACAGGAAACCACAATTTAAGTCACACGGAGTTAGTGTGCACTCGAAGTTGGTTGCTTGACGGTTGTCAGCCCACTTTGAGGTCTGTGGATATAGAGGGAAAAAATTGGATCGGTGTCGGTTAGAGTTCCCGAGTAGCTCAGTGGTAGAGCGTTGGTACGTTAAACCAAAGGTCCCGGGTTCGATACCCGGCTCCGGAACAATTTTTCCCTCGAAATTATTCAAATCAACTTTACAGGGAGTTATACTTGAAATCTTGATTTGCATGATACACGTCACTGTTCGTTAACAGGAAACCACAATTTAAGTCACACGGAGTTAGTGTGCACTCGAAGTTGGTTGCTTGACGGTTGTCAGCCCACTTTGAGGTCTGTGGATATAGAGGGAAAAATTGGATCGGTGTCGGTTAGAGTTCCCGAGTAGCAAAGTGGTAGAGCGTTGGTACGTTAAACCAAAGGTCCCGGGTTCGATACCCGGCTCCGGAACAATTTTTCCCTCGAAATTATTCAAATCAACTTTACAGGGAGTTATACTTGAAATCTTGATTTGCATAATACACGTCACTGTTCGTTAACAGGAAACCACAATTTAAGTCACACGGAGTTAGTGTGCACTCGAAGTTGGTTGCTTGACGGTTGTCAGCCCACTTTGAGGTCTGTGGATATAGAGGGAAAAATTGGATCGGTGTCGGTTAGAGCTCCCGAGTAGCTCAGTGGTAGAGCGTTGGTACGTTAAACCAAAGGTCCCGGGTTCGATACCCGGCTCCGGAACAATTTTTCCCTCGAAATTATTCAAATCAACTTTACAGGGAGTTATACTTGAAATCTTGATTTGCATTATTATTATTATTATTATTATTATTATTATTATTATTATTATTATTATTATTATTATTATTATTATTATTATTATTATCATCATCATCATTATTGTGTCTTTTAATTAAAAATTCAGATTCTTAATAATTAGGTATCTTCAGACATTCTTTCGAGTCCACCAATTAGGAAAACATAATATAAACATACGAAAATAATAAACATTCCTTTCCTCAAGTGGTAAAACAATAATTTATAACCTGCAAGGAATAAAACCGTCATTCGTAGGATTTGTAGCAGAAAACACTTCTTTTAGACCCTGAGAATCATTATAAATCTCTAATAATTTCCAATAGTAATCATATATCAAATTAATGACAGTGAATTTGTCGCGGTAATTGGCTGTTTCTGCAAAAGTCTTCATTTCTGCTATAAAAACGAAAAAAGGACGTTTTAAAGATATAAGGTACATTAGTTTTGAAAATGTTAGTTGCAAAAGAATAGATGGACAAATTATTTGGGAACTGTGTTAATCTATGCCTACAGGACCATTCATGGCTTGGTTTTTGTATAAATGTTAGTTAAATAACAATAAATGTGATTTACAAAGAGTATAATTTATTATTAGCAGCTTTATTTCGCCATGAATGTTGCAAAAACAGAGCCATGTATCAGATTATTGGTACTCGTAGTTAAGATTGTGTGTCAGCGTATGTTATATGTAATGAATAAATATAATCACAAAACTTTTACAAAATTGCTGTCACATTTTAAATCAAAAGTACGAAATTTTATTAATTTTTTTACGAAAAATTAAAAAAAAAAATTCCACGAAAAAAAAAAAAGAAAGCATGGCCCTTGCCTATGAATTATGCGGTGATGAACTAAAATTCTATTCCAGTATTTCGATTTCCTTGCAGTTTTCATGCCACCATTCTCCACGAAGGAAGACCTAAAGAAAGAAAAGAAAACGAGAAGTAAGAAAAAGAAAGATAATGAAGAAGAAAAAAGGGGCGGAAAGAAATATTCCAGAAATTAATAAAATGGCTGGGTACATAAATTTAAAATATAGAGACATGCAATAGTAATATGCGTTACAAGAGCGGTATGTTGAAGTTTTCATGTTCGACGAAAAGTTTGAAAAAGTGAAACGTAGTTGAGCTTTTTTAATTTCCGAGAATTGAAAGAAAACATACCGCTCGTGTGTCGTACACTATTTTGTGCGAAGATCGTATATTACATACCTGAAAGAGGAATTTCTAATTAGTTGCAATGAAATCTCCATCTTGGTTTCTGTTCAATGACGGCAAATTTGCAAACAAAAATATCTATCTTCAACATTGTTGCTTTAAAATGTTTTCTGTGTTTACTATACTCCAGCAGGCCGTGATATACGTCTGTCTTTTTTTTCCCCCAGTCTATGATGAGTCTGGAATCTTGATGATTTTTTCACGGCTTCCTTAATGTTACTTTGCATCACGAATGCAGTAACTTTAGTGGAGTTGTAGAGTTTACTTAATTTTTGCAAATATTTAAAAACAATAATTAACAGTGCAATTTAGGTGAAATTGCAGTGGTAAGTTTCCAATTTATAATTATTACTATATTGAACGTCTCTAAAAATAATATGTTAAAAGCCTAAAGCAGTAAAATCAATATGTGACTTAAGCGGTAAGAAGAGGGAAATTGTTGTGTGTTAGGTTGGGAATACTGAATGTGGAATTTTAGACTTTCCGCGGATTTGTTTTGTGCGGAAACCAAGCAAATACGCACGATTTCGCACAAACATATTTATACAGGCCTAATTGAAAAACCTGGAATGTCATTTCTTATATCGTTGTTTGTTTGTTTATTTGTTCGTTCATTTGTTTCCAAAATGTCTCTTAAAAACTGTACAAAATAGGAGACATTTATTAACATTTTCAACGTTGTAATATTTAGAAAAACAAAGAAATTATTTACTGGTAATATAATTAGATGATAATAGAAAATACTGGAGTTGTGTTGGCTTTGGAAATTGGAGTCTATTAACTCCTCGCACAGACCATTGTGACGCATGCAGTCCGCCATTAAAAAGCTGAACGTCACTGAGGAAGCAGACGCTGCGGAGGCACAACTTGATGCTATCAGCGGTCTGGACAAGAGCTGCGGTCAGCACAGTTCAGTAATAGCGTTCAATGTTGCCAACTTTCACACTTCGATTTGTGCCAAGTCCATAGGTGCCAAAACACATCGCCTGCTTGTTTTACCTGGCACCCTACTAGATTTGCGTATTTTCTGGCACGGAAACAAAATGAGGTTTTAAATCTTGGTGGATATTTAACATATTTATTACAGCCTAGCTGACAGAGAGTCTGCTGCGTTTTACTTGTATAGGGAGGATCACATAAGAGTAGTTTCTGAAAGGCTAATTTGTCCGTCTCATCAGTGTTGCCAACTAATACTAGATATCACCAAAGTGAGTAAACTCAGAATGCCATGTACTGAAATAATAATAATAATAATAATAATAATAATAATAATAATAATAATAATAATGTCAATAATAATGATAATGATAATGATAATGATAATAATGATAATAATAATAATAATGATAATAATGATAATGATAATAATATTAATGATAATAATAATAATTAATGATAATAATAATGATAATGATAATGATAATAATAATGATGATGATAATATTAATGATAATGATAATGATAATAATGATAATAACTTAATAATGATAATGATAATGATAATAATGATAATGATAATAACAATGATAATAATAATAGTAAGAATAATAATAATGATAATAACAATACTAATGATAATAATAATAATGATAATAATAATAATGATAATAATAATAGTAATGATAATAATAATGATAATAATTTTTTAAATATATTTTTTATTTATTTATTTATTTAGAATATTAACGTGCAAAAACAACAGCACAAGGCCAATTACAGTTTTGCACGATACAAAACAGAACAAAACAACAAATGATGATGAGAATGAATGATAGAAAATGGCAATGAGATGAAATACAAACAATATAATGGTCTACATCAATCATTGATCAAATAATAATTATAAAATTATAAAATTAGTACAATGAGAATTGAAATAATGGAATGGTCTACATGAATCAATAGACCAAATGCAAGAAGTAATGATAATAATAATGATAATAATAATAATGATAATATGATAATAATGATAATAATAATAATAATGATAATAATAATAATAATAATAATAATAATAATGATAATAATAATAATAATGATAATAATAATAATGATAATAATAATGATAATAATGATAATAATAATAACAATAATGATAATAATAATGATAATAATAATAATGATAATAATAATGATAATAATAATGATAATAATAATAATAATAATAATAATAATAATGATAATAATAATAATAAAGATAATAATAATGATAATAATAATAATAATAATAGTGATAATAATAATGATAATAATGATAATAATAATAATGATAATAATAATAATAATGATAATAATAATGATAATAATAATAATGATAATAATAATAATAATAATAATAATGATAATAATAATGATAATAATGATAATAATAATAAAGATAATAATAATGATAATAATAATAATAATAATGATAATAATAATGATAATAATAATAATGATAATAATAATGATAATAATAATAATAATGATAATAATAATGATAATAATAATAATAATGATAATAATAATAATAATGATAATAATAATAATGATAATGATAATAATAATAATAATAATAATAATAATCATCATCATCATCATCATTGTCCTTGCAGGTATTAGGCCTAGTGGCCTGTTACGGTCTCCGTCCATCTTTTCAGGGGGCGTCCCAAAGATCGTCTTCCATGTGGTATATAGCGGAGAATTTGTCTTGGGAGTCTGGAACGGTCCATCCTATTGACATGGTTATCCATTTTTGTCTATAGTGGTTGAGATGTTCATAAATAGGTGTAATTTTCAATTCTTTTGTAATTAGTTCATTCCTTTTGTGGTCAAGCAAGCTGTAGCAGGCAGTCCTCCTTAGAAATCTCATTTCCGCAATTGTTAGGCGTTGAACATCTGAGTTTCGGACAGTCCAGGCCTCGCTACCATACGTGAGGACAGGTCTTGCTAGAACTTTATATGCTTTTAACCTGGCATGTTTTTGGGTTTTCGTAGTTGTGAAAACCTGGTTGATGGTTCTTAAGACTCCATTAAAATGTTGAATATTTTGAGATACATCAGTAACAGGTAAATATGTCAAATTATAACCTAAATATTTAAATGAGTTTACCTGTTCTAACGTATGGGTTCCAATGCAAATTTTACTCCTAACTGGCTGTTTATCTTGGAACGCCATAATTTTTGTTTTGTTTGGGGAAATTTTCACATTGAAATTTTGTGCTATTATATTCAGGTGATGTATTGAGTATTGCAGCTCGTCTTCATTTGCAGCAAAAAGAACCTGATCGTCTGCATATAATAATGTATCTAGAGTACAATTTCGGAAGAGCGGGATGTTTCCATGAATTGTTAGTCACCAATGTCTGATGATGGAGTTGATGAATATATTGAATAAAAGTGGTGAGAGGGCGCATCCTTGACGAACTCCACAGTTTATCGGTCTCCATTCGGTATGTTCTGATCCAATAGTAATTTTGATAATATTGTGCTTGTATAATTCGTAAATTGTTCTTATAATTGCGTTTGGAACTGAATCATCTGCCAAAATTTGAAAGAGCTTATTTCTGTCAACACGGTCGAAAGCTTTTTTTTTAGTAGGTTATTTTACGACGCTTTATCAACAGCTTAGGTTATATAGCGTCTGAATGAGATGAAGGTGATAATGCCGGTGAAATGAGTCCGGGGTCCAACACCGAAAGTTACCCAGCATTTGCTCGTATTGGGTTGAGGGAAAATCGCTGGAAAAAACCTCAACCAGGTAACTTGTCCCGACCGGGAATCGAACCCGGGCCACCTGGTTTCGCGGCTAGACGCGCTAACCGTTACTCCACAGGTGTGGACTCGAAAGCTTTTTCGTAATCAATAAAAGCCAAGTGAGTTTCTTTATTAAATTCCTTGTTCTTCGATCAAAATAATAATAATAATAATAATAATAATAATAATAATAATAATAATAATAATGTAATAGTATTAACAATAACAATGTTTTGCTTATTTACTTATTTACCACATCTTTATGTTGATAGGTGTTTTGTTTTCTAAATAGTTCAATAATTTGTAAAAGATTACCACTATTTCCTCTAGACCTCTCGCACATTATGTTGGTAATTACTAGATTAGTATGGTCCAATATTAAAATGTATTTTGTCTGACAACATGAAATTTATTGCTTTGACTAAATTGTTCACGATTCACGAGACCTAACCTAAAAATGTATTTTGTTTGATGACGTATGAGGGTGGGTGGTTATTGTGGCCCCACGTTGTGCGCCATTTGAGGGTGGGTGCGTCTCGGTGTTGCGTGAGATTCGCTCAGGGTAGCCGAGGTACGGTTGTGGTGTAGGTTGATGTCGGGAATAATACCAAGCCGGCTGCTTATATAAAAGGCAGTGTAAACTCCAAAACTATAAGTTTATTGTCGTATTCACTTGGTAAACCCTAGAGTATGTATTTCCGGCTGACTTATAATTCAATCGTTGGTCGCACTTCTGTATCGACTCTATGGCGGCTCTGAATAAGCTCTGTCCGATACTATAAATTCAATACTCTGTCCAGTACACTATGATCGAAGCTCCTAAACGTTGACGAGTGGTCTCGCCGGTGACAAAGTTCTATCTATCGAGTCTTCGCCGGAAGAAAGACTATTAAGTTGGGCCGCCGACACAAAAAAAAGATGTCGCGCCGTCTACACGAAGAAAAGTAGTTATCCTGTCGACACGAAACGAAGTAGTTATTCTGCCCTGTATGTAGGGCCGTCGACACGAAAAGGAGTAGTGATTGTGCCCTGTATGTAGGGCCGCCGACACGATGAGATGTTGTGATTGTCTCCGCTCCCCGTCACCCTTATTTATAAAAACCTACCCTACGCTAAAACTAACTATCCTATTGGTTAAAAACTACGTCACTTAACCGGCCTAAAATCTATTCTCTATTGGTCCAAAGTGACCTCATAAGCTGAACCACGATCTCTTCTTATTGGGCGCGAAATATGTCATCTCTAAGTTTAAACTTTGGATTTCCCATAACATCTAATTAGTTTGTATATCTCACAAGAATACCCGTTCTTTGGAAAACCCAAGCTTGGCAGTATCTTTCCCACGGGTCTAGTCCGACTTAGGATTTTACGCTTGAAAGAGTGTCTATGCAAAACCCTGCCCAAGATGGCCCTAAATCTGTCCGATGCTGACAGGTGACGAAAAGATGCGAAACATTTGTGTGGGAAGCTAATTCTAACGAAGTCGCCAGAACATCGCCGCGAATACATGTAATAGAAATATGGAGATATCACTTCGCTAATAAATCGATCTCTCCCTCTCCTAATTACTGCTTCACGTAAAATGATTAGTACGAATTCCGAAAGAAGAATACCACTTTGAAATGTATACTCTACTTAAAAAATATATTTCTAAGTCTCTACCATGCTATTTCCACTCTTGGATATTTTAATAAAAATCTGAACACTTAGAAATATACTCGTAGTTCTCTCCATTAGCCACGTGCGTGTTTCATACCAAGTAGTTCTATAAGTTATATCTCATTTAATTAGTCTTACGTGAATATAGTGTTGAATTGGAATCACAACGCAACAGAACTAAATTATGTATTCATATTAATATTAATACCGGTATTACTTATTAATTATTAATTACGTTAAAATTTTACAAGGTTGGTTAGGTACTTCCATTTCATCAGTTTCTTTTACTGCAAGCCAAAATTATTGCTGCCAACATAACAGTTAGAAAATAACTGCCATTTGTATTTGTCAGTACTAGGGCTAGATTTTGATGACCTATAAATCATGAGAAAAAGTCCTAAAAACAATGCATTTATGACCTAAAAATCTAAAAAAAAATGCCCTAAAATGCCCTAAAATTGATTTTACATAATTGGCTTAGTAGGAAAAGAGGTTTTGTACTACTTAATATTTAGACTAGTAATTAAATCAAATTTTACATAATTTTTTCTAAGTAGTACACTTTAATTAATTATTTTACTTGATGTAGTTTCCATGTATGATCGTTCACCTCAGCGTTGGCATGTGGACGTGAGGTCAGCATTCAGCTGGTCGGTCTTGGCCCTTCATGGGCTTTAGCGTCATGGATTTATTTTACTTTTAGTTTCCATGTAGTCTACCACAAGGCCACTCTTATCCGGAATTAGCAGGTATACAGGAGTCTATATTGAAGGGGTGGTTGGACTGATCCATTACATGGGGTGTTAAAATGGCAATATATGTATAGAAAAACGATTAAAATATTATACAAAATAATGGGTATTAATGGACAAAATATGTAAAGAAAATATCAAAGGAAATAAACATTATTTTACATTAATAATGGGGATTTATGGCCAAAATTAAATGAAAATACCTGAAAAATGACGGAATAAAACAAAAGATGCTCTTATGAATTGAAACAGGCAAAAAATACAAAAAAATACTCTAACAAATATGTCTTAAAACACTCAGTTTATCACATAACATATAAATACTAAAGCAGCTACGTTTCTGGCTTACTAGAAAAAAGATGCAATTTCATCAAAATCCTAGCCCTAGTCAGTACTTACTTACTTACTTACTTACTTACTTACTTACTTACTTACTTACTTACAAATGGCTTTTAAGGAACCCGGAGGTTCATTGCCGCCCTCACATAAGCCCGCCAGCGGTCCCTATCCTGTGCAAGATTAATCCAGTCTCTACCATCATACCCCACCTCCCTCAAATCCATTTTAACATTATCCTCCCATCTACGTCTCGGCCTCCCTAAAGGTCTTTTTCCCTCCGGTCTCCCAACTAACACTCTATATGCATTTCTGGATTCGCCCATACGTGCTACATGCCCTGCCCATCTCAAACGTCTGGATTTATGTTCTAATTATGTCAGGTGAAAAATACAATGCGTGCAGTTCTGTGTTGTGTAACTTTCTCCATTCTCCTCTCTATTATCTAATATTATTTGAAATATATTAACATTCTATGTATTTTAGTTTAATTCTGCTACACAGTTTATTTCAGTGTTTAATAGTTCATAGTATTTTGTTGTTTAATTTGTAAATAACTTTTGTATACATGTAACTCTCATCTCAATCAAATTGTTGGATTCTTTGTAAGTTCATGCATATGTATATACACTTTTTGCTGGTTGAGTGGAAGAGAAGGCCTTACGGCCTTAACTCTGCCAGCTAAAATAAATTATTATTATTATTATTATTATTATTATTATTATTATAACTTCATCCCTCTTAGCCCCAAATATTTCCCTAAGCACCTTATTCTCAAACACCCTTAACCTATGTTCCTCTCTGAGAGTGAGAGTCCAAGTTTCACAACCATACAGAATAACCGGTAATATAACTGTTTTATAAATTCTAACTTTCAGATTTTTGGACAGCAGACTGGATGATAAGGGCCGTGGTGATAGGGACCCATCATACATGGCTTATGAGTTGAAACAGGCAAAAAATGCAAAAAAAAAAATTCCTAACAAATATGTATTAAAACACTCAGTTTATCACATAACATATAAATACTAAAGCAGCTATGTTTCTGGCTTACTAGAAAAAAGATGCAATTTCATCAAAATCCTAGCCCTAGTCAGTACTATAAATTCGAAACAAAGTTGGTAAAAGAAAATTCAACCTGACATCTAGAAAATCACAATAATCCACTAGGATTTGTAGTAATAGGGGGAAAATAGTTAGGTTTCACTCTTAAGGAATTAAATAAGCTGATCAGGACAATACCCAACGTTTAAAAAGCAACTGCCAAGCTGTATGGAAGCCACATTCGTGGACCCTAATCTAGCTGTGCTATGGACGACTGTCAACTTTTAATGCGATGTCTTGAGTTGTCGCCAAGTTACAGGAGTTCCGTTGTGTGTTTGTTTATTGTTAAGGAGAGACAAATTCCAGATGTGGACGTCGTGCGAAGTCCTTCCCGTCTAGTTTGGCGGAGAAGGAAGAAGTTCTGAGAAACTTGCACCAAGATATTAAAAAATAAAAGTTATTGGAACTGATATTGGATAAATGAGTTACATTTTTATCTCTACACCGTCAATTTAAACCTGCATTTTAAAACTTTACAGTTTATTATCACATAATAGACCTGAAATTTTTTTCATTTTAAAATTGCTCGATCACGACAAGATTTGAACCCGAGAACCACGAATCTGCTGCTAGTTAGAGTGCTAGGAAGTTGATGCAATATCATCTTCTTTCTGAAACAACACAGACAATGCAAAGTGCAATATAAATTCGTTTCACTTCAACACGAACCTATAGCCTACTTTTATTTTGCATTTTTTTTTTTTGTATTTTCGGTCTTGTTTTGTCTACCGGGCCATTGTTGTTCACAATATATGTCAATGATATTACATCTCTTGTAAGGCATTGTAACTATCACTTGTTTGCCGACGACTTTCAATTCTACATCCCTTCCCGCTTAGACAGAGTAAATAACGCTATAGACAAATTGAACGAAGACATTGACTCGATTATGACATGGAGAAAGAAACTCCGTCTTAAAATCAATCCTGGAAAGACACAAGCAATTATATTAAGACACAAACTGCAAGCCGACGCGGTAAAACACCTCGACATTTCCCCTGTTAAAGTAAGTACAGTGCATATCCCTTTCACTTCTTCAGTAAAAAATCTTGGCATTCACATGGATAATAATCTCAACTGGGACATGCAAATCACAGAAACCTGCAGAAAAGTATATTCTATTATCCATGTGCTAAAAAGGATAAATGTTCATCTCCCCTCTTGCTTAAAAAAGTCCCTTGTGCAGACGCTTGTATTTCCCTATTTTGACTATGCTGACATTTTACTGACTGACCTCTCCAGCGACAACAAAATGAAACTTAAACGTGCACATAATTTGTGTGTACGTTTTGTAAGCAATGTTCGTAAATATGATCACATTACCCCATCCCTGGAAGCAATAGGTTGGCTTAAACTAGATAACAAAAGAAATTTACATTCACTTCTCTTTCTCTTCGAAATCTTGAACTCTTCTATTCCTTCGTACCTGTCGTCTCGCTTCACTTACCTTTCTTCCCACCACAATCTGAACACACGCTCTCGTCATGAAACAATACTAACAATACCATCCTCATACTCATCTTCTTTCACAATAGCCCTGCCAAGACTCTGGAATTCGCTACCTGCTAGCATCAGGGACTGTCGAAATAAAATTGAATTCAAACGAAAACTTACTAGGCACTTTGTCAGTAATTGATTTCTTGTAAATAGTTTCCTTAATCTATCACAAAATATTTCAATATCCAATAATTTCATCACTATACAATTTTGTTATTCTAGGTTTAATTTGTAATTCAGTAAATATAAAATATTCTTTGTTTCTCTATGATAAATTATCTAGCTTTAATTATTCAGGTAATCTTGTCGTACTTTAATTTTTATTGTAATTGTAATTGTAAATTTAATACTAATTGTAATTTTATTGTTCATATTGTAGTTGGAATCTCCTGGTAGATGGGCAGAGAAGGCCAGACGGCCTTATCTCTACCAGGTTAAATAAATAAATACTACTAATAGTAATTTTTAGGGAAATGTTCTACTTTTTGTTATAATTTTTCTCTTTTCCGCTTTTGAACGTACAATTTTATACAGTGTAGTCGCAGTCTATATCCGAGTACCTACTGCAGATTTCTTCAATTCGATTGCATCGTACATGAATTTTCCTTATAGTTGTATCACCCTTTACTCCTGATACGAGTGTAACGTGCTTCCCCCACAGTGACGAAAGTAAAGCAACCGGTGAGCCTTCAAACCCGAGACCCTACGAATGGAGATGTCTGCAAATGTCAGTTCCTTCTAATATTTAAATGTGCATTCGCGTGATTTCGAAGAATTTAATAATAATAATAATAATAATATAATAATAATAATAATAATAATAATAATGATAATATTTTTATTGAATTCGGTATTCCCAAGAAGCTAGTTCGATAAATTAAAATGTGTCTGAGTGAAACTTAGTGCAAAGTCCGTATAGGTCAGTTTCTGTCTGACGTTTTTCCAATTCACTGCGGGCTAAAGCAAGGAGATTCACTATCACCTTTACTTTTTAACTTTTACTCTAGAATGCCATTAGGAAAGTCCAGGATAACAGAGAGGGTTTGGAATTGAACGGATTACATCAGCTGCTTGTTTTTGCGGATGGGGTGAATATGTTAGGAGGAAATCCACATACGATTATGGAAAACACGGGAATTTTATTAGAAGCAAGTAATGAGATAGATTGGGAAGTAAATCCCCAAAACAAAGTATATGATTATGTCTCGTGACCAGAATATTGTACAAAATGGAAATACAAAAATTGGAAATTTGTCCTTTTAAAATATGGAGAAGTTAAAGTACTTTGGAGCAACAGTAATAAATATAAATGATGATCGAGAGGAAAATAAACTCGGAATAAATATGGAAATGCCTGTTATTATTCGGTTGAGAAGCTTTTGTCATCCAGTATACTCTTAAAAAAAAAAGCTGAAAGGTAGAATTTATAAAACTGTTATATTACCGGTTGTTCTGTATGGTTGTGAAACTTGGACTCTCACTTTGAAAATGGAACAAGGTTAAGGGTGTTCGAGAATAATATGATTAGAAAAATATTTGGGACTAAGAGGGATAAAGTTAACAGGAGAATGGAGAAAGTTACACAACACAGAACTGCACGCATTGTATTCTTCACCTAACATAATAATTTATAAACATTAAATCCAGACGTTTGAGATGGGCAGGACATGTAGCACGTATGGACGAATCCAGAAATGCATATAGAATGTTAGTTGGAAGACCTGAGGCAAAAATTCCTTTGGGGAGGCCGAGACGTAGCTGGGAGGATGATATTAAAATGGATTTGAGGGAGGTGGGATATGATGATAGGAACTGGATTAATTTTACTCAGGATAGGGACCAATGGCTGGCTTATGTGAGGGCGGCACTGAACCTCCGAGTTCCTTAAAAGCCATTCGTAAGTAAATAATAATAATATAATCGTTACTGTTAAAATGTTGGCCTTTTTTAAAATTTTAATGCCATATCTTCTGAAATCTAAAAGCATTTTATATGTAATTTTTCTGTGATTTTTAGGTCCTAAACTTCCGAGCTCTATTAGTCACTCAATATACAAGAACAACTTACTATCTAGTTACAACGCGAGAGAAAACTCGATATTTTTTGTCTCAGTTCACAGCCATCATTATTAGGCTTACAGTGAGTTTATAGTAGTGAAGCAGACGTCTTGATTCAAGAAGCTGCCAGGTTCCCCGTCTGAGGTAAAGTCTTGTAATAGCAAAGAAATGCGGATCCTAATTAAAGGCTTCTTTTTTGTTTCCTTTGTTCTGCAGAAAGTTTTCATTCCGTGATCTGTACCAACACGTCCAGAGAGAAATAAAAAGGATGTGCGGCCATTGGTTTGAAGTTCTCCCATTCTCCCTACGTCGTTTTGCTTGTACTAGTTTCTTTCCTTTGGCATTGGTGGATGAAAGGCTGACTTCCCGCTAATACTGATCTCGTTTCTTTCCCATTTCGACATCTTCGTCTCGAGAGTGCATTTAGAAATTGTCTCCCGAGTTTCTTATATATTTTTTTCCCCTCTTTTCTTCAGTGGCGGAACACTAATGGATTTTATTAAGGACGATGCAATTTTATGTTCACCAATCAGCAGTGCCCCCTTTAGTGCTCTCGTTTTACGAAATAAATAAAGAAGAGAGATTCCGTGAAAATAGACAGCAGTGAGCGATTTAAGACAAGTACTCGTAGGAGCCGGAGTCCTTGGTTTACAATTTTCAACTGTGTCGGAGAGGACGTTTGAGTGAAATGAATTCAGATCCGAGATAAGCCTGTTTGAGCAAGAATAATACATGTTAGTGAAGTTACTTATTTGATATAATTTACTTACTTACTGGCTTTTAAGGAACCCGGAGGTTCATTGCCACCCTCACATAAGCCCGCCATTGGTCCCTATCCTGTGCAAGATTAATCCAGTCTCTATCATCATATCCCACCTCCCTCAAATCCATTTTAATATTATCTTCCCATCTACGTCTCGGCCTCTCTAAAGGTCTTTTTCCCTCCGGTCTCCCAACTAACACTCTATATGCATTTCTGGATTCTCCCATACGTGCTACATGCCCTGCCCATCTCAAACGGCTGAATTTAATGTTCCTAATTATGTCAGGTGAAGAATACAATGTGTGCAGTTCTGTTTTGTGTAACTTTCTCCATTCTCCTGTAACTTCATCCCTCTTAGCCCCAAATATTTTCCTAAGCACCTTATTCTCAAACACCCTTAACCTATGTTCCTCTCTGAAAGCGAGAGTCTAAGTTTCACAATCATAAAGAACAACCGGTAATATAACTGTTTTATAAATTCTAACTTTCAGATTTTTTGACAGCAGACTGAATGATAAAAGCTTCTCAACCGAATAATAACACGCATTTCCCATATTTATTCTGCGTTTAATTTCCTCCCGAATATCATTTATATTTGTTACTGTCCCGGGTTCGATCTGCGACGCCGGAGTGAATTTTTCTCCATTAATAAGCAACGGTAAGCATAGCAGATAATTCTGTAGGACCTAATATCAATCAGTACGTAAAATGTGATGTAATTTCTTGCAGTTTTTCAGAAGCATTTAAAGTTCGAATGACCGTATAAAGTCATAGAAACCGTGTTTCATAATAAAGGAGTTAGGGAGAAAACATATTATTATTATTATTATTATTATTATTATTATTATTATTATTATTATTATTATTATTATTATTATTATTATTACTACTACTACTACTACTATTGGGCGGCCGGGTAGCTCAGTTGGTAGAGCAGCTGGCTACGGACTGGAAGGTCCGGGGTTCGATCCCAGGTGGTGACAGGATTTTTTCTCGTTGCCAAACTTTCAGAACGGCCCCAAGGTTCACTCAGCCTTCTATAAAATTGAGTACCGGGTCTTTCCCGGGGGTAAAAGGCGGTCAGAGCGTGGTGCCGACCACACCACCTCATTCTAGTGCCGAGGTCATGGAAAGCATGGGGCTCTACCTCCATGCCCCCCAAGTGCCTTCATGGCATGTTACGGGGATACCTTTACCTTTTTTACTACTACTACTACTATTATTATTATTATTATTATTATTATTATTATTATTATTATTATTTTCTGTTTCGGATTGACATAAGGCGATAAAAATATCATCAGGTAATGGTTAGGTATTCTTTAGTAAAGATATGTTGGATGACTGTCTTTTGCAGCTTATGCACATCCAAATTAATCTTCTTGGCATGAGATAATGTGCAATTATTGAAATGTTGCTCAGATGAATGCGGTAGGCTCTCAGATTATCTCCCCTCACTTGACTGAACTTCCATTGAAACAGAAGATGAAAGACCACGCAACGCCACTGCAGGAGCAAGAACACGGCCTTTAGATGTGGCTGCTCTTTGTGTAATCTCAGCGTATCGCATTATTAGGCGCAGCGTTTCATTACATTTTATTACATTCCGAGACTTCAGTATACAGGGTGAGTCGTTTAATTCCTGTCGTAAACAAACGTGCTCTACACCATGTCTGAAATAACGCGCAATGGCTCCTCGCTTTCTGTGTACATTTCCTTCAGATTTTAAATGAAAAGCATTTGTCATCATACAATTTTTGTGTCTAGTGTGTAGATTTTTTTCTGCCATCTAGCATTTCCTAATTGTTTGAATGTATATTCCACTTCTGGTAGTGTGGAAGAGAAGACCTCATGGTCTTAACTCTACCAGAATAAATAAATGAATAACGATTATAGACATAACCTCAGAAATGTCAAGTTTTAAGAATCATACAGTTTTTCAAATGCCGAGATTTTAGTACAATTACAATGTTTGTTACTTTTTAAGGGATATTCTATTTTTGGAATGCTGAGTTTTAATATATATGTAATTTTAGAAATATGTGTTTTAGGACAAATATAGTTTCGGAATATGTATGATAAGAACTTTCTTGTGTTAAATATTAACGTACCTTGTTAACATGTTTCGACCTATTTTCGGTCATCTTCGGAACTGGTCGTTGTTGATCTTGGCGCCTCTTGTTTCCTGTGTGGGTGCGTTCGTAGTGTAGAGTCAAAGAGTGTATGTCGTTTTGAAGTTGAGTTGTGTGTTGAGAATATCGTTGGGGTGTGTTTTCGTGTGTCTGTATATTTCATGTTGTTCTAGTGTGTTGAGTTTCTGACTTTTTAGTTGGATGTGCAGTATTTCCATGTCTGTGTTGATGTCTCTGTAGGTGTGGTTGGCATTTGTGATGTGTTCTGCTAGAAACTTAACACACTAGAAGAATATGAAATATACAGATACACGAAAACACACCCCAACGATATTCTCAACACACAACTCAACTTCAATACACATACACTCTCTGACTCTACATTACGAACGCACCCACACAGGAAACAAGAGGCGCCAAGACCAACAACGACCAGTTCCGAAGATGACCGAAAATAGATCGAAACATGTTAACAAGGTACGTTAATATTTAACACAAGAAAGTTCTTATCATACATATTCCGAAGTGATACAGTGTTAAAAGTTGTGTAATCAAGATGTACAAATATAGTGTTTACAATTCTGAGTTTTTATAACATACGCAGTTTCCATCTTGAATTTTGCGTACACTACTTTTAACACTTAAATATAATTGATTGATTAAATGGCAAACTTACTAGTGTTAAATTATATAAGCACGTATGGCTTACACAGATTTATTTCAGAACACAGACACTATTCGACTCCACTTTTCAACACCTTTCAACACGCAAACGCACCCCTACAACAGGAAGCGATGACGCCGGAATCTAGTAGGCTCTGACGATGGTGTGGAGGATACACCGAAACAGCTGTAAGCCACACGTGCTTATATAATTTAACACTAGTAAGTTTGCCTTTTAATGAATCAATTATACGCAGTTTTCCGAATACTGATACATGCAATCTCTGAACGTTTGATTTTTTACATACAATCTTTGAAATATTCAATTTCTAAGACGTTTATTAAGACAATATTTAGAATATAACACTGAGTTTTAAATAAAGCAATATCCCATCTTTGAAACGTTAAGTTAAACATACGAAATCTTAGAAACGCTGAGATTTTAAAATATGTACACACAATATTTGAAACACTGAGTTTTTAGAAGACATTTAAACTTTACAACGCTAAGTTTTTAAGCATGAAGGATATTTGAAACACTGAATTTATATAAAAAAAATGCCATCTTTAAACGCTGAGTTTTGAAGTAAGCTGAATCTCAGAAGCACTCAGTTTTTAAAACATATGTCAGCTTTGAAACGCTGAGTTTTTTTTAAGATATGTAATCTTACAAACGTCGACATTTTAAAATGTGTACATAGAATATTTGAAACACAGAGATTTTAGAGGATATTTCAAATTTTACAACACTAAGTTTTTAAGCATGGGGAACATTTGAAACACTGAATTTTTAAAAGATGTGCCATCTCTGAAACGCTGAATTTCGAAGTAAACGAAATCTCAGAAGTACTGAGTTTTTAAAACATATTAAGCCATCTTTGAAACGCTGAGTTTTTTTAAAAATATGCCATATTTGAAACGCTGAGTTTTCGAGTAAATGTAAGCTTGCGGAATATTTGAAACACTGAATTTATAAAATATATACCCTCTATGAAACGCTGAATTTATAAAATATATACCACTTTGAAACGCTGAATTTATAAAATATATACATACCACTTTGAAACGCTGAATTTATAAAATATATACCGTCTTTGAAACGCTGAATTTATAAAATACATGCCATCTTTGAAACGCTGAATTTTGAAGTAAACGGAATCTCAGAAGCACCGAGTTTTTAAAACATATTAAGCCATCTTTGAAACGCTCAGTTTTTTAACATAAACCATCTTTAAACACCGAGTTTTCAATTGTAAGAAAGCATGCCGGATATTTGAAACACTGAATTTGTAAAATATATGCCATCTTTGAAACGCTGAGTTTTTAAGAATATGAAATCTTAGCAACTTTGAAGTTTTAAAAAGGTACAATATTTAAAACGCCGATTTTTTAAAAGGTATGCTATCTTCGAAATGCTTAGTTTTTTAAATGTATTCAATGTTTGAAACGCTAAATTTTTTAATACGTAAAATCTTTCGAACTATATTTTGTTTTTAGACATTTGCGTTCGTGGAAGTGTTGAATTTTTTAAAGCATACATTCTTTGAGAGATCCAGTTGTACGACGTTTTCACAGCAGTGAAATCCATCATCACTTGTCACTTTTCACGTCTCAGGTATATACGTCAAATCCAACGATTCCTACGACATACAAACTGTAACATCTCCCATAAGAATACCGTAAATGAAGAGATATCAAAAGGTTCGACAGCAATGTATGCTTGAACCACGGTCTTCTTCATAGACTATTTTTCTAAGAAATGATTTCACGGTGCAGCACTGAATTAAGAAGGCAGTGTCCTAATGCAGTTTCATTACGATTTATGTATGCATGTATGTATGTATTTATTAACACTACAATTGGGTATACACCCGGTGGCAGTATTATATAATATACGATAATACCATTACAATTATACAATAATTGCATCAATAAAAAAATAAAAATAAAATAAAATAAACCTAAATTTATTTCTAACTATAAATAAATAGATGCAATAAACCTAGGACTATAAATAAAAACTATTCTATAATAACACCTACAATAACAAAAGTAAACCTACCTTATAAGTACTTCTATTTCACCCAACAATTACCAGTTTAAGTAATTACATATCTTACTTACTTACAAATGGCTTTTAAGGAACCCAAAGGTTCATTGCCGCCCTCACATAAGCCCGCCATCGGTCCCTATCCTGTGCAAGATTAATCCAGTCTTTGTCATCATATCCCACCTCCCTCAAATCCATTTTAATATTATCCTCCCATCTACGTCTCGGCCTCCCTAAAGGTCTTTTTCCCTCTGGTCTCCCAACTAACACTCTATATGCATTTCTTGATTCGCCCATACGTGCTACATGTCCTGCCCATCTCAAACGTCTGGATTTAATGTTCCTCATTATGTCAGGTGAAGAATACAATGCGTGCAGTTCTGTGTTGTGTAACTTTCTCCATTCTCCTGTAACTTCATCCCGCTTAGCCCCAAATATTTTCCTAAGCACCTTATTCTCAAACACCCTTAACCTATGTTCCTCTCTCAGAGAGAGAGTCCAAGTTTCACAACCATACAGAACAACCGGAAATATAACTGTTTTATAAATTCTAACTTTCAGATTTTTTGACAGCAGACTAGATGATAAAAGCTTCTCAACCGAATAATAACACGCATTTCTCATATTTATTCTGCGTTTAATTTCCTCCCGAGTGTCATTTATATTTGTTACTGTTGCTCCAAAATATTTGAATTTTTCCACGCCTTCGAAGGATAAATCTCCAATTTTTATATTTCCATTTCGTATAATATTCTGGTCACGAGACATAATCATATACTTTGTCTTTTCGGGATTTACTTCCAAACCTATCTCTTTACTTGCTTCAAGTAAAATTTCCGTGTTTTCCCTAATCGTTTGTGGATTTTCTCCTAACATATTCACGTCATCCGCAAAGACAAGAAGCTGATGTAACCCGTTCAATTCCAAACCCTGCCTGTTATCCTGAACTTTCCTAATGCCATACTCTAGAGCGAAGTTAAAAAGTAAAGGTGATAGTGCATCTCCCTGCTTTAGCCCGCAGTGAATTGGAAAAGCATCAGATAGAAACTGACCTATACGGACTCTGCTATATGTTTCACTGAGACACATTTTAATTAATCGAACAAGTTTCTTGGGACTACCAAAGACACATATAGACTACTGTAATATTTGTTTAGTTTTTGGAGGTACTGTCCAGAGTGCACAAATACTCGGGCGTGCATGTTTAGTCTTATGTCCTACCCATTCCACTGCGACAGAGATAACAGCCGATCTTGCAGCGATGAGAACTCGCTCTCCAGTTCACATTAAGAAAATCCATCTGCCAAAATCCCTGGCGCGAACTATAGCACGTATGGGCGAATCCAGAAATGCATATAGAGTGTTAGTTGGGAGGCCGGAGGGAAAAAGACCTTTAGGAAGGCCGAGACGTAGATGGGAGGATAATATTAAAATGGATTTGAGGGAGGTGGGATATGATGGTAGAGACTGGATTAGTCTTGCTCAGGATAGGGACCAATGGCGGGCTTATGTGAGGGCGGCAATGAACCTCCGCGTTCCTTAAAAGCCAGTAAGTAAGTAAGTAAGTTAAATGCATGTTTTAATGTTTTTGAGTGGACACCTCAGTTTGTCGATTTTTATGTCCCTTATTTCATCTTCAGGAATCAGGATTAAAGAAGGAAAAGAAAAAAACTAAATATCAGAAAAAGGTTCATTCAAGTCTGCACCCATAACTTCTTGTGATGAAAAAGGTCATTGTGTCTACAAAAGCATATTCACTGATAGGCATAGGAATCTCACAGAAACCAATTTTGGAATGTTGTTATTTGTAAACTGTGCAAGAAAAAGTGAAGTGAAATAAGAAATTTTCTACAAAAATGAAAGTGCATATTTTAATGTATTTTTCGCTTGATAGTGCATGTTTCATAGTTTGATAGTGCATGAATGCATGCATATTTTGGGGTTTTAAAGTGTATGAAATTCTCGTCTCTACTGATGAGACATCCATGTTCGTTTAGTGTACAAATCATCAATCAAGCAAGTATTTTCGTTTACTAACCACCACGTACTTGATTACTATGCACTATGTAGCTTTGGATCATAACTTGTGACGTCACATCCAGCTATTAGTCAACTATTTAGTTCACTTCAACTAGAATGTAGCTTTGAGATACGGCCTTAGCATAGATGGGATTGATGATAGCTAAATTGTATTGGACGAATTCGTCACGTGATTTGTATTACAGTTGGGGATAATTTCGAGAAAAACCCAACCAGGTAATTGTCCAATCGGAATGCACGCCCGAGCGCCTTCGGATTAGTAGACAAACGCGCCTACCTCCTAAGCTATGCCGATGATGAAAATAATTATATAATATTCCAATAAATTAAAATATTATGTTTTATTTAACGACGTTCGCAACTGCAGAGGTTATATCAATGTCACCGGATGCGCCGGAATTTTGTCCCGCAGGAGTTCTTTTACATGCCAGTAAATCTACAGACATGAGCCTGTCGCATTTGAGCACACTTAAATGCCATCGACCTGGCCCGGGATCGAACCCGCAACCTTGGGCATAGAAGGCCAGCGCTATACCAACTTGCCAACCAGATCGACCCAATAAATTAAATGAAAGAAATTAAGTAGTTGGCCTATATCGATATAAAAACCAGCGGCATTGCACCTGGGTGAAAATTATCCTGGATTTCGCAACTTTTATCTCTTTTGAACTCTCCAAATATATGTAAAATCTCCAACAGAGGAAAACTTCCCGCTTTATGGTAACACTGTGCCTCCCTCTATACATTTTGTAAGCTGCACGGCAGGCGCTATGCCCTCTGGTTTAGTTCCTTCCGGAATTTCAGTACCGACAACCGATAAACCTATAACTCCGGCCTGAACCAAATCAGTTGCACTTCCAGTGAACTGACACCAATCAGGCTGAGCTGGTGCGATACACACGAAGTCTCAGCTTTTCCTCCAACTTTCCCTGATACCAACGTTCCTGATAACCGCAGTGTTGTACAGATGATAGATGATATTCCTGATTTTCGTCGCCGGGAATCCAACTTAAAATGTAGACTTCTGTAGTTCAAATATAATTGGCTATGGATAGATATTACTAGTGGCTTGTACAGAAAATTCTGCAAAATAAGTTCATTAGATGTTCAAATAAAAATTTTCCAGATTTATTTTCAATGAAGAATACCAGACATTTTGAAAGTTATTTGCTTCCATAATATTGAAACATACTCCCCCTTAATGTTACTTTTATGCCAAATACTTTTTCTTGAACCTATCCGTCTTCAGTTCTTGAGTTTCAACGCGAAAACGCAAGTAACAATGTCAGGACGATCAGTGGGTTTTTCATGTGGGAGTACATCAATAGCTATTTCAGGTCATTGCGGATTGTAGGTGAAAGTTAAAGTCGGGTTTGCTATGCTTTCGAAAAATATACATAACATCTTGGTATAGCTGCTGTATGTAGAGCTTGAAATGTAGAGGGTAAAATCATTTTATCCTGCTAAGAGATCTTGCTGAAATGATCTGGAGACTACAAAATTTTATAGGCCTCTTATTTTATCAGTAAGTAATACCTTTTGGTCTTTCCTTAGGAACTGTAATTTTTGCACTCTCTCGAGCCAATACTGAAGAGAATGACGCATATAAATATCTACACGACACCGCCGTTAAGTATATGAAAAAGATCCAACCCCACTTGATTGATAACTATAAAAATATTTGATTTTTAATAACAATATTATTTTACGTAACTTTTGTAGTTTATATTATAGCCGCAACTCAGTAAATTATAGAAATCAAAATATAATTTAAGATATTCCCTACATCTACTTATATATCCCCAAAAAGTTTCACTTTCATATCCCCAATATAGCATTAATATGTATAATTAATGAAAAATAGTCTCAGAATGGCATCAACTATAATAATATTTCATCCTAATGGTAATAATGTCATCAAACCACCTCAAGTTTTGTAATTTTTAATATCCAATACACAGCTGTACTCAGAAAATTACACACCACAGAATCGAACCTGTAAATTATTTTTAGTAAGTCTTGAAATTTTTAATGACCAATTTAATTTGAACTCTAAATATGTCAGCATTCTTCCAGATCATGGCCTTCGTGTAATATTGTTTACTGTAGTGTGTGTTTTATTCTGAAATACAATTAGTTAGTGACGACAGATGGATTTTAGAAAATAAGAAAATTATGTTGAAAAATTGACATTTCACTGAAAACTTTGGGTTCCAAGCTTAAAAATGAGGGGTCATTTATTAAAATTGGTTAAGCCGTTTTCCCGTAATTTCCATTACCAGTTCTAATTATATATATATTTTTTCTTATTTTAGTAGGTTATTTTACGACGCTTTATCAACATCTAGGTTATTTAGCGTCTGAATGAGATGGTGATAATGCCGGTGAAATGAGTCCGGGGTCCAACACCGAAAGTTACCCAGCATTTGCTCATATTGGGTTGAGGGAAAATACCGGAAAATACCTCAACCAGGTAACTTGCCCCGACCGGGATTCGAACCCGGGTCACCTGGTTTCGCGGCCAGACGCGCTGACCCTTACTCCACAGGTGTGGACTATATATATATATATATATATATATATATATATATATATATTTCCTTTTTCGTATATAATATTTTATTATTATAAAACATATTATGAGGTAGACAGTCTAGTAGATATCCGCCACTGATGCCTGTAGCGGAAGCAAAGGAAAGCAACGCTTCTGGATGAAATGAGACCGTCGACTCGCTGTCATAACTGTCTGCCCGCCTATTTACTCTGTCTATCGACGCGGTCCCCTGCTAGACGCCCATTCGCTCCTTGAGCACATCTGCAGTGTCATTTCCTTCCTCTTCCTCGACACACCTGATTCCAAGATTCGCTTTTCTCTCCGTCTGATTGCATTAACACACAGTGTTATTGAGCCGAAGCATAACTTGGAAAATGTCTTCTAATGCTTAATTCTTCTTTCGTACTTTTCACTTTGTTATTACACGAGCACAGAAGAGGAATTACAAGCTGAAAAATTTTGTAAAAGCTATTGACATAAATAAACGTTAACGAGCAATGTCATGATGCAAAAATTGGAGTGGTATTATCCATGTGATTTTAAATAAATCATGATTGGATAAATGTCAAAAGAAGAAATCCTATTTACAACATTTCTGTTACTAAACTTAACTTTATTAAAATGTGTGTGTGTGTAATACCTACCCACTTAACTTTACGTGATTCAGGTTCCGCATACTGCGGATAGATGGCAGGACTGTGACCCATTTTACAATTGCACACCACTTCGGCGGGCCAGGTTATGCATAATATGTTACTTTTTATTTTTTTTATTTAATTGGGTTATTTTACGACGCTGTATCAACATCTGGGTTATTAAGCGTCTGAATGAAATGAAGGTGATAATGCCGGTGAAATGAGTCCGGGGTCCAGCACCGAAAGTTACCCAGCATTTGCTCGTATTGGGTTGAGGGAAAACCCCGGAAAAAACCTCTACCAGGTAACTTGCCCTGACCGGGATTCGAACCCGGGCCACCTGTTAATTGTAATTTTATTGTTCATATAGTTGTAATCCCCTGGTAGAGGGGCAGAGAAGGGCTGACGGTCTTATCTCTACCAGGTTAAATAAATAAATACTAATACTAATACTACTAAATACTGGTTTCGCGGCCAGACGCGCTGACCGTTACTCCACAGGTGTGGACGATATGTTACTTACTTACTGGCTTTTAAGTAACGCGGAGGTTCATTGCCGCCTTCACATAAGCCCGCCATTGGTCCCTATACTGAGCAAGATTAATCTATTCTCTACCATCATATCCCACTTCCCTCAAATCCAATTTAATATTATTTTCCCATCTACGTCTCGGCCTCCTCTAAGGTCTTTTTTCCTCCGGCCTCCCAACTAACACTCTATATGCATTTTTGGATTCGCCCATACGTTCTACATGCCCATCTCAAACATCTGGATTTGTTGTTGCTAATTATGTCAGGTGAAGAATACAATGCGTGCAGTTCTGCGTTGTGTAACTTTCTCCATTCTCCCGTAACTACATCCCTCTTAGTCCCAAATATTTTCCTAAGAATCTTATTCTCAAACACCCTTAACCTACGTTCCTCTCTCAAAGTGAGAGTCCAAGTTTCACAACCATAAAGAACAACCGGTAATGTAACTGTTTTATGAATTCTGACTTTCAGATTTTTTGACTGCAGACTGGATGATAAAAGCTTCTCAACCGAATAATAACAGGCATTTTCCATATTTATTCTGCGTTTAATTTCCTCCCGAGTATCATTTATATTTGTTGCTGTTGCTCCCAGGTATTTGAATTTCTCTATATAAATCAAAACGTCTAGTGGGATTACTATATATAAATGTTCCTGTTTTTTCAGAAAGTAGCTTCTCAAATCTGAACTAAATATTCGATACGCACTTACTTACTTACTTACTTACTGGCTTTTAAGGAACCCGTAGGTTCATTGCCGCCCTCACATAAGCCCGCCATTGGTCCCTATCCTGAGCCAGATTAATCCAGTCTCTACCATCATATCCTACCTCCTTCAAATCCATTTTAATGTTATCTTCCCATCTACGTCTCGGCCTCCCCAAAGGTCTTTTTCCCTCCGGCCTCCCAACTAACACTATATGCATTTCTGGATTCGTCCATACGTGCTACATGTCCTGCCCATCTCAAACGTCTGGATTTTATGTTCCTAATTATGTCAGGTGAAGTATACAATGCTTGGAGCTCTGCGTTGTGTAACTTTCTCCATTCTCCTGTAACTTCATCCCTCTTAGCCCCAAATATTTTCCTAAGAACCTTATTCTCAAACACCCTTAATCTCTGTTCCTCTCTCAAAGTGAGAGTCCAAGTTTCATAACCATACAGAACAGCCGGTAATATAACTGTTTTATAAATTCTAACTTTCAGACTTTTTGACAGAAGACTAGATGACAAAAACTTCTCAACCGAATAATAACAGGCATTTCCCATATTTATTCTGCGTTTAATTTCCTCCCGAGTGTCATTTAGATTTGTTACTGTTGCTCCAAGATATTTGAATTTTTCCAACACACAGTGATATAAATTTCAAGAGGATTTTTTTACTTTTATTTTGATGGCAATCACAAACGAGAAATTATTTTGTGTAAATATGAAGTTGCAAATATTAACAGAAGTTTAAGAGCTTACCTTGTAAGCTCGAGATATTCTTTTGGTCTGTGCATGACAATAAGAAGAAAATTCCGGGTTATATTTGTCGACTGAGGTATTCTGAGACTGCCCGTGGCCTTTAAAATTCTACCTTATTCTGAAGAAGAAACTGTCAGATATATAACGGCTGACAGTCACCCGAGAAAGAAATAACGACCCAGCCCACTGACGTGGAGCTAAGAGAAAGGAAGAGGAGAAGAAAAGAGGGCAAGAAGTCTAGCTAATAATGTGCCAGAGTCGTAACCAATATCTGTGACAGCGAGGAGAGACGCGGAAATTAATATTCTGCGCCTTGAGGCGAGCTGCTGCAACATGCAACACAATGCGTGGCACCGCAGTACAACTGAAGTGGGCCCGGGCCACAATGGAAGAATGTTATATTTCATGCTTGGGTTCAATGGCGGGAATCCTTCCGCATACAAGGGGGAAAAATGGGAGGAATGCTTGGTGACGGTAATAAATTAAATCCACGACTACAAATACGTCATGTCATAACGTCTGAAATACCAAAATATATTTCACGTCATAACGTTTCTTCATATTATTGTTTCAGAAGGTTTAACTAAACGGTGTCACGTAAATGACACTTATTTAATGTTATATTTTATGCCGAAAGACAAACTATATGATTATGCCTCGTGATCAGAATATTGTATGAAATGGAAAAATAAAAATTGGAGATTTATCCTTCGAAGAGGTGGAAAAATTCAAATATCTTGGAGCAACAGTAACAAATATAAATGACACTCGAGAGGAAATTAAACGCAGAACAAATATTGAAAATGTCGGTTATTATTCGGTTGAGAAGCTTTTATCATCTCGTCTGCTGTCAAAAAATCTGAAAGTTAGAATTTATAAAACAGTTATATTACCGGTTCTTTATGGTTGTGAAACTTGGACTCTCACTTTGAGAGAGGAACAGAGATTAAGGGTGTTTGAGAATAAGGTTCTTAAGGATAATATTTGGGGCTAAGAGGGATGAAGTTACAGGAGAATGGAGAAAGTTACGCAACGCAGAACTGCACGCATTGTATTCTTCACCTGACATAAGTAGGAACATTAAATCCAGACGTTAATTAAACTCGGAATAAATATGCGAAACGCCTGTTATTGTTCGGTTGAGAAGCTTTTGTCATCTAGTCTGCTGTCAAAAAATCTCAAAGTTAGATTTTATAAAACAGTTATATTACCGGTTCTTTATGGTTGTGAAACTTGGACTCTCACTTTGAGAGAGGAACAGAGATTAAGGGTGTTTGAGAATAAGGTTCTTAAGGATAATATTTGGGGCTAAGAGGGATGAAGTTACAGGAGAATGGAGAAAGTTACACAACACAGAACTGCACGCATTGTATTCTTCACCTGACATAAATAGGTACATTAAATCCAGACGTTTGAGATGGGTAGGACATGTAGCACGTATGTGCGAATCCATAAATGTATATAGAGTGTTAGTTGGAAGACCGGAGAGAAAAAGACCTTTGGGGAGGCCGAGACGTAGATGGGAGGATAATATTAAAATGGATTTGAGGGAGGTGGGATATGATGATAGTGACTGGATTGATCTTGCACAGGATAGGGACCGATGGCTGGCTTAAGTGAGGGCGGCAATGAACCTCTGGGTTCCTTAAAAGCCATTTGTAAGTAAGTAAGTATATTTTATGCAGTAATGGATAAAACTGGCATCATTCATTAACTGTCCAGTTAAATTTAATCCTTTCAACTGACGCCCAGATGGTTTTATGAATACAGTGGCGTACGCAAAATTTTGTCAGGGAGGGGAAATCATTAAAATGGTTTAAAACTTACATTATTGGATTTTAAATGTTGTGTATTATTATTATTATTATTATTATTATTATTATTATTATTATTATTATTATTATTATAGTCATCATCATCATCATCCCAACGAGAATATGTATGTATGTATTTTGTATGATTTGCAGGCTTGTCTTATCATTTATAACTCATTATCAGTTACATCAACGAATTGATAACGCCATTTCGTCCGAATTGTTACATTAGTCACGTCAATAAAAATTACTCACTAATAAAATCGGAGTTCCTCAGAAAAGACAGAAGCAATTCGGACAAATATTGTTATAGATAATGCTAGTAGAATAGGTCTCTTCTTTTGAATATCTAGTCTTTAAATTGACATGCACCAATTTAAGTGTGGAAGAAAAACTAAAGTGAGTTAAGTACGTCTTTGGTACTTTAGAACGTCATTAGAACTAAGATTTCGCTATGAGGCGCTTCTAAATGAAAGTAATAGAAGTAGGCCCTAAAAGAAATTACTGTACATTTCTTATATTATTCACTGGATATTTACACTCTATAATATGATGTAGAATGGAGATATACGAAAATAACTTAATATCTAAGACATCACTGAACATATTCAAACATACAGAAATAGCTAGAGTGATCATATTTATTTTAATTTCTTCCTGTAACCACTACAGGTTGCCATCGACAAAGAGTACCATGATACAATAGAGTAAATGCCTTGAGGCTTAGTGATACATTGTTGTTAAAGTGAAAAATAAACAATTTGAATTATATTGAAACACACACTGAGCATTTCTAACAACATAATTATAATGTATTTTTAATAGTTATTTATGGTACTTGTGAGGTAAGTGCATCTTTATTGCGCAATAAAGATCACGCTCACAAGTACCATACGTAATTTTATCCATGACCATAACGAAAAATTATGTTTTATAAAATAAAATATGTTGACAATAAGTCACATACCATTGCATGGATTTTAGAATCGATACGTGTACTGGGTAGGTTATGATGTAGGAGGCCATGATTAGTGAAGAATGGTATCTAAGGCGTTGGATAAATAACAAATTATAATTAATTATATAAGTTTAATATATATTTTTCATTTTAAACGTATATTTTCGTTTGTTTTAAGTTCCAGGGATTATTTAGAAGTGTTCACGGTACTAATGAGATTAAAATAATTTCACATTTTACTTCTGTAAACTTGAGAGGAATATTAAAGTGTATTTAATCATCGTGTCTGTTTAGCTCAGTTGACTAACACGTGTTGTTTTAAAATCCTAAAGTCCTATAAGCCCAACTTCGTAGGTTCAAGTCTCCTCGCGTTCCAAAAGGTAAATTATTACAAAATTAAAAAAAAAAAAACATATTAGATATGGATGCAATGCACAAATTACGACGTAGTAGATAGAGAAAAGAGAAGGAGATTGAGTGTATGTATATTTAAGAAATGGTAATAAAGAAGTAGAGGTAGTGACATCCAGTAACTAATAGTTGACTGGAAAAGTATACGTGTGTACCCGGGTACTAGGAAAATACTAATGACCTGTAAGATAAAGTTCAAACTGTGAGGTAAAATCTTTATCTCACTAGTGGAATAAAGTAATCTATACTAATAATAAATCTGTAGCCGAAATTTTTCTGGTAATTTTCGATTTTCCAAAAATAATTGGTCCTAACATATATATTTAACCACCCTGAAACCGAAAATCGCTTTTTTGAAATTTTTGTTTGTATGTCTATCTGTCTGTCTGTATGTTTGTTACCTTTTCACGCGATAATGGCTGAACCGATTTCGATGAAAATTTGAATATAAATTAAGTTCGTTGTAACGTAGATTTTAGCCTATATGGCACTCAAAATACATTATTTAAAAGGGGTGTTATAAGGGGGCCTGAATTAAATAAATCGAAATATCTCGCTTATTATTGATTTTTGTGAAAAATGGTACATAACGAAAGTTTCTTTAAAAATAATTTTCGATACGTTTTATTCTTGAAAAAGTTTGATAGGACTGATTTTTAATGAGATAACTGAGTTTTAAAATTAAAATAACTGCCATCTAAGGCCGTGTAATGAATTAAAAAACAAATGACTTCGTCTATAAGGGGCCTTGGACAGCAACAATCGAAAGCTATGAAAGATAGCCTACAGAAAATGTTTCTGTGTTTGTATGAAGTAATATCGGAAGCTAAATTAACCGATTTGTATAATTAATTATTATTTCACCATTGGAAAGCGTAGTTTCTCTAGATGGACATGATGCTATATTGTTATTACAGTAACTTCTAATATAATATAATATAATATAATATAATATAATATAATATAATATAATATAATATAATATAATATAATATAATATAATATAATATAATATAATAATATATGTAATGTAATTTAATGTTATATAATATAATTTAAGTTATTTGAAGGGTTCAGAACCATAGTGGGCCAAGCGCCATTTACTAAATACGTAGAAAACAAGGGTTAAAATTAAGTTATTACCATAATTCAATGGAAACCTATAACAAGTAAAATAAAATATACACATTAAATCTAAATGATGTCAGTCTTCATTAAACTATGGTTGCATGTAATAAAAATTAAGAAACAGTTTAAAGGAATTGTCATTGCACCAAATGAGTGTCTCTGGACCAAAAAGATTGCATTTTAATTATTTGGATGCAATTTAAATTAAGTAACATATTAAACGAGTTATCCTTCTATCAAACACGAATGTTCGCTGGATCAAATGTCCTAGTTTAATTATGTAATTACTTTATATTTATTTCTAACGGGTGCAGCGGAGCGCACGGGTACGGCTAGTGTTGAATAAAAGCCTACTTTACAGACGCAAAAGTATTTAGTAAAGGCATGTTTTTCGTTAGGGTCATGGATAAATTTATTTATTGTCGCTTTAACCCTTAAATTGGCAAAGCTTCATTTCTCACACTAGTTTATTAAACCTTGTCGGACCGTAAAGAAAACAACTAGCGCGATGTCCATATTTTATATGTTGTACAATATTATAGTATTGCGAAATTTTAATTTTCCTAACAATTTTTTTTTATTGTTGTATTAAAATTATAGCATAGGCCTATAGCTATTAACCTTTTGTATCTTATAGATACTTTCTCAATTTAAGGGTTAACTTACAACAAAAGTCATATCCAGATAATTTTAAAAACTTTGACACTAGTGCAGTAAAAAGGTTCACCAAGAGATCTTGCTATATCGATGGGGATTTTTAGTTGTATTGAGGACAGTTCTGGATGATGTGTTTCACGGAAAGAGTTTCACTGCAAGTGTTACAAACTGGAGGAGGTTTCTTCTTTAGTAAATAACCGTGTATGGGATTGGTATGTCCAATACGTAGTCAGTTGTTGAGAACTTGATTCTTTCGGATAGAGGTTTAGTTGGATAGGATAAAATACACAGTAAGCCTATAGGCCTACAAAACTGTATAATGTATTATAGCCTAGTATGATAGTTTGTCTTTATAGTTACGAACGGAAGAAATCGGACGAGACATAACAGTTGAAAAAGAAAAAGAAGAAGATTGCATGGCATGGGTACTAGTAAATTACAGTGAAATCATAATATTAATATTATGCGAACAATAGGAGCAACTTTCCTGCCAGTAACTTCTTTTAAACTTAAAACTTTTGTTAACTGCGTGATTAGAGTAGCGATGCTGCCACTAGAAGCATCGCGCCGTTGACTATCGACAAACGCAATACTCCATTGTAAGAGAAGTTGCCGGAGAGGAACGGCGCGGTGCTCCGACGTTGCAGCAACTGCAGTTACTGTTCGTTGTAGTAGTAGTAGTAGTAGTAGTAGTAGTAGTAGTAGTACGTTTATTTTGCCTGGCAGAGTCAAGGCCATGAGGCCTTCTCTTCCACTCAACCAGGTTTCAATAATACAAATATATGACATACAAAATTTGATTACAAAACAACACAAAAGAGAATAACTTAGGAATTACATAAAATATAGTAGGAAATTACAATAGACAAGATCAGTTACATAATATATAAAATAAAGTAGAAAATTACACATAATCAAAATCAGTTACATAACATAAGGGGAATACACACACACACAAACACACAATTTATAAGATCTAAAATGCCCGAGACAAATTGGACGATTAATTTACTTGAGATATATTATTCAGTTAATATACTAATTGGAGAATACATATGGGTAACAAGACATCAAATGTTGATTAGCAAAGTCCTACTAAATGGCACACAAACACAAATGATTAAGTAATATATAAAGATAATAAAAAAAAAGAAAAGAGAAAAAAAAAGAAGAAGAGAGAGGAGAAAAAAAATAACAACTTGGTCATTTAAGACTATTTAGAAACTTCCGCAAGAGTCTAGTTCTGTTCATTAAATACATTTCTAAATAGAGTGTGCTTAAAAGATTTTAGACTCCGACTGCTCCTGATTTCCTGTGACAAGGAATTCCAGGAACGAGCTGTGTGTATTGTGAAGGAAGCAGAGTAGAGAGATGTTTGATGGAGTGGAATTGATAGAACATGGTTATGCTGCGAACGTGTATCACGGTTGTGGTGGGATGCTAAAAGTGTGAAGCGAGGAACTAGGTAAATATAATTATAAGCAAAGCTCGGAACTTGGGGACTTGTGTCTTTGCACGTGGCTAAGCGACCGGACTTCAATGTCAACAAACTCCCGCTTCCAGCACGGAGGTACTGTCATGTCTGCTATAAAAGTGGTTTCTGACTGGAACAACATATTGATAGTATCATGGTAGGTTGAAACACGTAATTTTACACCATATATAATAAAAATAAACATGAAAAATATATCAAATTTACTGTTCTGCTCTGTACATTTTATTACAGTGTATGACTACGTACATTCCAATATTTTCAAACCCATAACTTCTTCGCTGATATGAAACAAGAAAAACTTATTTCCAAGCCACGTGAAGTGACGAGAGCAAACTTAAAATACTGAATGTTTTCACTGTCACTGTTTTCTGTTTGATTTTGAGCAATTGCTAGCTGATATCGTATGTGAGAAAGATAAGTATATCCTGTATTTTTCTCAAGAATAGTTTTCAATTTGTTCTACGTAGGTTCCTCTGCTACTTCATCCATGGACAAATTTTCCACTAATTTAAGGGACTGTAATGTCTTTCAATGAATGCCGGTTTCTAGCCTTTAGTTTGTGTGTAGCACAACTTACAAAATACAAACTCTCCATTCGAAGAAAATAATGTATCTCCTTCGAATTCCTCCACGAAATTCTGTCGGCCTACCTAAAGTTTACAAAAATGTATTTTGAAACTTGTATAATATGCATTCGAATAACACGTATTTTCTAATTCCTCAAACAGACCGTTTATCTGTAATTCTCTGAATGTCATTGTATTCGACACGACACAGTTCCTTCGTCCGTCTTCCTGTCATTCGATGTGACCACTTTCTTAGTACACACAACTGTCCCTGAGCTCTTGCAGAGTGAGCTTTGTGTACGTTGTACCTGTGACCTCACTCATGCGCACGACACCCAAGTCCCCAAGTTCCGAGCTTTGGTTATAAGTTACGAGTACATTATGTTGGTGCCAGAGATTAAAATGTAAGAAATGTAGCATAATTTATTTAGTGTATGTACGTGTTAATGAAGTCAATATGTCGACAAGCTTATTGGAAAAACCTGACATATTTTAATAAGAAAACAATTGTGCATAACTATGCCATATTAGAAATTATTATTCTGCAAGTTATAACAAGTTATATACTCGTACGCCCATTTAGTTTTCACCATCTGTAAGGCGAATGTCAGGTAATCTATGGAAAATTCTCGGCCTCTTCTCGCCAAATACCATCTCGCTATCACCAATCCCATCGACGCTAAGTAACCTAGTATTTGATACAGCACCGTTAAATAACAAAGGAAAAAATCCATGTTGAATCTTTCGTACACTACTTTTAACACTTGAACATAAATAATTGATTAAATGGCGATCTTACTCGTGTTAATTATGTAAGCATGTGCGGCTTACAGCTGTTTCGGTGCTACTTGACACCATCCTCACAGCCTACTGGATCTCGGCGCTATCTCAGTTTCGCTGCCTGTTGTGTGGGTGCGTTCGTGTGATGAAGAGTTGTGTCAAATAGTGTGTGTGTGTTCTGAAATTGATCTGTGTGTTGAGAATTTGATTAGGGTGTGTTTTAGTGTGTCTGTATATTTAATTTTGTTCTAGTCTGTTGAGTTTTTGGTTTTTGGGTTGTATGTGTAGGATTTCCACGTCTGTATTTATGTTATTGTATGTGTGGTTAGCATTAGTTATGTGATCGGCGTATGTAGATGTATTGTGTCCTCTGGTTATTGCTTTAATGTGTTCTTTGTATCGAGTTTGGAATGATCTGCCTGTCTGTCCAATGTAGAAAATGTCGCAACTATTACATGTGAGTTTGTATACGCCTGTGTCGTTGTATTTATTTGTTTGTGTGTTGAGATGTCTTTGTAGTGTGTTTTCTGTTCTGTATGCTATGTTGTATTTCTGTTTTCTGAATGAGGATGCGATCTTGTGTGTGTAGTGAAGTGAACACAATCAAATACATAGCACAAGGAAATGGTTAGAACCCAAACATAATGGACAACATCATAAGGAAGACAAAACAAAAACTCAACAAACACAAAAACACAACACAAACACAAGAACACAAGAAATGCATCACACTAACATACGGAAACAAAAACACACAGGCGTACATAATTAACACGAGTAAGATCGCCATTCATTCATTTATTCATTCATTCATTCATTCATTCATTCATTCATTCATTCATTCATTCATTTTATTCCATAGATCTTACATGAGCAATGAAGCTTTAAGATGTGGAACAAGTCAAAATTTTACAATATTACAATTACAATTTTTACAAAATTTTATAGTTTTACAATTTAGTAATTTTTTACAATTTTTGCAATTTTGTGCAATTTTTTACAGTATTTTGGCGAGATGTGGTGAGATGAGGTGAGGTCCGAGGATTCGCCAAAATATTACCCGGCATTTGCCTTTTGGTTGGGGAAAACCTCGGAAAAACCCAACCAGGTAATCAAATTAAAGGGGGGTAATCAAATCAAGTCCGAGGATTCGCCAAAATATTATCCGGCATTTGCCATTTGGTTGGGGAAAACCTCGTAAAAACCCAACCAGGTAATCAAATCAAAGGGGGGTAATCAAATCAAGTCCGAGGATTCGCCAAAATATTACCCGGCATTTGCCTTTTGGTTGGGGAAAACCTCGTAAAAACCCAACCAGGTAATCAAATCAAAGGGGGGTAATCAAATCAAGTCCGAGGATTCGCCAAAATATTACCCGGCATTTGCCTTTTGGTTGGGGAAAACCTCGTAAAACCCAACCAGGTAATCAAATCAAAGGGGGGTAATCAAATCAAGTCCGAGGATTCGCCAAAATATTACCCGACATTTGCCTTTTGGTTGGGGAAAACCTGGTAAAAACCCAATCAGGTAATCAAATCAATTATTAAAAAAAATACATTCATTTTCCGTTCACACTAGTTTTTAATAGAGTCGCACCGAGTGGTTCAGCATGCAGTCGTATGATTCCAACTGAGGAATTGGTTCGACGCCGATATCGCCCTGTCACACAAGCAGACTCTCTCTCGCCTCTCCGGTCGTATAAATGTAATTCCACTTTTTTTTTCCTTCACGAAAATCCGAAGTTAAATCGAAGAAGAAAACTACGTAAGAAAGTGTAGAAGTTGTGGATGGGAGAAAGTGATGAGGAAAGTCCAAAGCGATTGCTTGTGATAACACAAACTCGGTAAGAAGGGAAAACTCTGGGGACTTAATCTCAGCCTGCAAAACACATGTCGAGACTTTCTGCCCTTTGTGTTTTCTCCGAATTCACCCAAAAAAGTATGGAAGCCTATTCTTCAAACATAGAACAGCAAGGAGTGTCTTCCCGTCAGCTTTTTTTATGCAATCTTCCTTCTCTGTGGACTTAGTTCTCTCACAGTACAAGCACAACATGTCGAAATGTTCTGTTTACTTTGAAACTTTACAGTCTTTCTTCTGTTTGATAATATTTCAACGTTCTCATATACCACGTTAAATATTGTGTGTAGTATTTAACGAAATACTTATTCGTATTTTGCAATGTTGGCATAATAGTAATAATAATGACAATAATTATTCTCATTATTATCAAAATTACCAATGAGACCTTAGTAGATCTAGTTCTGTTTCAACCAGCATCCTTTTCAAATAAGAAATGACGTTTCCATCTGTAATCTCTTGGTTTGTAGGCTATTCTAAGCATTATTTTTTATTTATTATCAAAACGACAAAATCCAATTAGCTTGTAACTTTTAGATTTTATCAACAGTAATCTCACTAGACGTTTTGATTTATCTAGAGAAAATCAAAACTCGAGTGGGATTTAATTGACTATTACACGATTAGAAGAAAGTATATAAAGATTAGAAGTAACGAAGTACTCCAATACAATAAACTATTAATTGACTTACGAAAATACAACTGTCTTCAAATGTATTATTGTACCATCTTAACATTACAAATATTACGCTAGATGCATGCTAGATGGCAGTAGAGTGTTTATACAGACACACTAATGATTACTATTCAATAAATCTTAATATTAAACAATCTCTGATACGTGACTATCCATAATATCATATAGCAGAAGTTCTTTTTATCCTCTCAGAGCAGAAGCTATAACATAACCTAACTAATATACACAAGTGTTAGAAAAGTTTTAATTAACGACGATGACATAAAAATAAACATGAATAATTTTAAAAGAATAATTATTGAATGTACAATTTTCAAATTTGAATGTGGTTGGTGGTTCAATTGATGTTATATTGGACGTGTGCGTAATAGAAGTGGAACTCGTTGATTTAGGCCTACATGGTGTATTCAACTTATTCAGCATTTCCGAATGGTGCTCTTCATTTATTTGTAAATCGGATTTCAGAAGATGCATAGGTATGATCAGTGATTTTTATTAATTCTTGTTCTTGAATGCCAATGCGAGTCATATTTGAAACTGCTGTGCATCGACTGGAGTGGTTTGTAATTTTATATATATTTTTGACGTCTAGACAGCGCAGTTTCAAATGTTGGCAAACAAAGAAACAAATGCTAGGGACGCGATAAAATTAAACAAATGCTAGGGACGCGATAAAATTGTGCGATAAGCAGCCATGATTGGTTGAAATACGTCCTTTCGTACCGTTTTATTGGTCAAAAGTAGTGTGACGTAGTAAGAGTGTAATAGTCAACAATAATCTCAGTAGAAGTTTTGATTTATTTAGAGAAAATCAAAACTCAATTGGGATGTAATTGACTATTACACGATTAGAAGGAATAAAATACTCAAATACAATAAAATATTAATTGAATTACTAAATAGTAAACTGTCTTGGAAATGTACAATGTTACTATAAATGATATTTCTGATTACAAACTTGAATAACTATCGTTAGGAGACACTTAGAAACATGATATTGGTATCAATGGAAAGAGAAACTCAAATATTTATGTTATGTTGGTGAACCTGTCGCATATTTATTAATTTCGTTGCTAGGACACGATATAACAGGAAAATGGCTGGAAACGAAGACAGGAGGGCATTTTGTGTGCTAGATTTTCAAATATCCCAGTCTGTTGTCACTGTACAACGCAATTTTAGAAGAAAATTTGGTGTTGATCCACCCAGTGGGCCTAGTATCCGTAAGAAGTACGCTGACTTCAAAAGGAGGGGATGGATTCTTCCACAACTGGAACAGGACATCGAAGGTCTCATTTTTCAGCCGGATGGGGCACCACCCCATTACCACTTAGATGTCAGAAACGAACTGAATACACGACTTCCAAGAAGATAGATTGGACGTGCAGGCCGTGGAGATTTAGAATGTTTGCATTGGCCTCCACGTTCCCCTTACCTCACTCCTTGTGATTTTTTTCTGTGGGGTTTTATAAAACAACAAGTGTATCAGCCACCATTACCACCTACCATTGAGGATCTTCGTGTCCGCATCACAGAGGCCATTGCACTGGTGGATGGTCCAATGCTACAACGTGTATGACAGGAAATTGACTACAGACTTGATGTGTGTCGTGTGACACAAGGAGCTCACATTGAGCACATGTGACTTACTTATGGTTGTGAACCAAATGTTTCTCTTTCTGTTTCATGTTTCATGTTTCCCAGTGAAAAAAAAATAAAAAAAAGTTGTTGGAGTTTCTGTTTCTGTTGATACCAATTTCATGTTTTCTAATTTTTTCTGATTTAAGAGTAGCACATGTGATTTAACCGAATGGATAACAAAATATTTGAGTTTCTCTTTCCATTGATACCAAAATCATGTTTCTAAGTGTCTCCTAGCGATAGTTATTCAAGTTTGTAATCGGAAAGATGATTTATAGTAACACTGTATTATTGTGCCACCTCATCATGACTGAAAAAATTTAGTTTTGTCCTTTAAATGTGCAGAAATTTGATCAGAAGAAATGTAACTTTTCGTTCTACAAAGGAATTTTACAATGTAAAATTTTCTCGGGACAAATTCCTATTCATTTAAAGGACAAAACTAAAATTCGTTCAGACATTTATTATCATAATACACTGGTCTCTTGAATTGACTGAGCATATTGGGAATTAAGTCAATGGCTTTCCCGAAACACGCTATGAAATGTTTCATATAAATATTTTTTTTTCTCGAAAAGGAAGCAAAAACGAGCGAAATTGTGTTAAACTTTTTTGCAAACTCCCTGTAAAGTTGATTGCAATAATTTCGAGGGAAAAATTGTTCGGGGGCCGGGCATCAAACCCGGGACCTTTGGTTAAATGTATCAACGCTCTACCAACTGAGCTACCCGGGAACTCTACCAAACACCGATCCAATTTTTCCGTCTATATACACAGACCTCAAAGTGGGCTGACAACCGTCATGCAACCAACATTGAGTGCACACTAACTCTGTGTGACTTAAATTGTGGTTTTCTGTTAACGAACAGTGACGTGTATTATGCAAATCGAGCTTTCAGGTATAACTCCCTGTAAAGTTGATCGTTGACGGTTATCAGCCCACTTTGAGATCTGTGGTTATAGAGGGAAAAATTGGATCGTTGTCTGGTAGAGTTCCCGGATAGACTTAATTAATTAATTAATTCATTCATTTATTTTATTCCATAGATCTTACATGAGCAATGAAGCTCTAAGATGTGGAACAAGTCAAAATTTTACAATATTACAATTAAAATTTTTACAAATTTTTATAGTTTTACAATTTAGTAATTTTCTACAATTTTTACAATTTTGTGCAATTTTTTACAATATTTTGGCGAGATGTAGTGAGATGAGGTGAGGTCCGAAGATTCGCCAAAATATTACCCGGCATTTGCCTTTTGGTTGGGGAAAACCTCGGAAAACCCCAACCAGGTAATCAAAGGGGTTGATGCCAAGGACTCGTCATAGACCATCCGGCTTCAGTCCCACGGCTGTGGAAAACCTCGGAAGAAACTAAAGACCAAAGGGGGATCCAACCCAAGCCCGAATGCAGCTCCGGATCAGCAGCCCAGCGAGTCTGCCGACTGAGCTACATCGATGGCTCTACTAAAAATATACAATACATAGCCAATCAGATTAGCTCAGTTGGTAGAGCGTTGGTTCGTTTAACCAAAGGTCCCGGGTTCGATGCCCAGCCCCGGAACAATTTTTCCCTCGAAATTATTTAAAAATTTTTGTTTGAAATACCTCAAAGAATAACCCCTTGAAATGAATGACATACTTACTGTTCACCCTGCATATAACTAATAATTTCATACCTCATCATATCTTCTATTTATTCGTAATGAGATTGAAATTCAATGTGTTTCGAATGAAAAAGTGAATCGGTAAATAACATAAAACATTGCACGATTTTAAATCTAGTTTCGATTCCGACACACTTACAGAACAAAGGAAAATTGTTATTGTAATACATTTTCCAACTCTAAATTAAAATCAATTGTATCTTCCATTGTTTGTCAGCTATATAAACTGCAAATGAAAAATAAAAAATTGAAGATACTGTGGATGATATTTAATTGCATTTAATTTGATTATTGAAATTAAATTCACTTAGTTGAGATAGTTTCACAACTAGCTATGTTTTAAATAACTTTCAGGCTTTAATTCATTCCACGAGAATTAAAAACAAATTTGTACTAAATAAATGCAGGACGAGAGCCACGTTCAGGTGGCTTTGAGGTGGTTTCATCTCGTTGTGTATTTTAAACTAGGTTCCCATTTCAGCGAGAGAATTGCAGTTTTTCGTATCGGTTATTACATACGAATTTGATTGATTTCGAAGTAATCAACAACCGTCCGTTACGTAATTGGTATAGAAATGGCAAATTGACATAAATACTAATGAAGCAACATGTTTAAATATGCATGCGCTATCCCGGGGAATATGGAGTATGACGATGCTAGCGGGCATATAATCGGAGGTAAATTCACTGTTCGCTTTAATAGCAACATTTTGTCAAGTTATGATTTTGAGAGAGAAAAATATATACAGAAGCCAGTTCTGTCGCTGATGTTTGCAGGACGGGAGTGTAGATTGTGAGAAGAATAGACAGGCGTGGTGTGAAGGTAAATCTCAGTATTTGTATGGCACACATTTTAAATTTTGCAGAATATAATAATAATAATAATAATAATAATAATAATAATAATAATGATAATAATAATAATGATAATAATAATAATGATAATAATAATAATAATGGTAATGATAATGATAATGATAATAATAATAATGATAATGATAATGATAATAATAATAATAATAATGATAATGATAATGATAATGATAATGATAATGATAATGATAATGATAATGATAATGATAATAATGATAATAATAATAATGATAATGATAATAATAATAATGATAATAATAATAATGATAATGATAATAATGATAATAATAATAATAATGATAATGATAATGATAATAATAATGATAATGATGATAATAATAATAATGATAATGATAATGATAATAATAATGATAATGATAATAATAATAATGATAATGATAATAATAATAATGATAATGATAATGATAATAATAATGATAATGATAATGATGATAATAGTAATGATAATAATAATGATAATAATAATAATAATAATAATAATGATAATAATGATAATGATAATAATAATGATAATAATAATAATAATAATAATAATAATAATAATGATTTATTTTAGCTGGCAGAGTTAAGGCCGTAAGGCCTTCTCTTCCACTCAACCAGCAAAAAGTGTATATACATATGCATGAACTTACAAAGAATCCAACAATTTGATTTAGATGAGAGTTACATGTATACAAGAGTTATTTACGAATTAAACAACAAAATGCTATGAACTATTAATTAAACACTGAAATAAACTGTGTAGCAGAATTAAACTAAAATACATAGAATGTTAATATATTTCAAATAATATTAGATAATAGAAAGAGATTATTATGAGACAATTTTGAAAATACAGCACTATCAGGATGATTTCTAAAGGAAGACGTAACAGTGTAGTCAGTGATAGTTTAAATCAGTATGATTGGAGTGAAATGCTAATAAGGTTATCTTTTAAGCTGTTCTTAAAGGTGTTTGTTGTCTTGCAGCCCCTAATACTTTGTGACAAGGAATTCCATTGACGCGAGGTGGATACTGTAAAAGATGAGGAATAACAAGATGTTCTATGAAGAGGTATACTTAGCGTGCCACAGATAAGTGATCTGGTATTCACGTCGTGGTTAGAGTATAGATAAGAGAAACGAGAAGAAAGGTAATTTGGTGTTGAGGTGTGCAGAATTCGAAAGAGTAAAGACAAAGAGTGTAAAGTTCTGCGTTCTTTAAGTCGGAGCCACGAAAGACTTGCGAAGGAAAGTGATATGTGGTCATATCGTCGGATGTTGCACACGTATCTGACGCACATATTCTGAGCTCGCTGTAACTTGACTGACAGTTCAGAACTTAGGTCACTTAACAAAACGTCACAATAATCGAAGTGCGGCATATGTCTCGGTTGTTAACGTTGCAGACACATAGTCTAAGCACTTCTCTCCTACAACTGTCGCTACATTGTAATGTTTTTCGCTAATTGAATACTAAAAAAAAAGTTCTTATGTTTATTGAAACTCTCACCTGATCTAACCTCTTCGTACTTCTTCTTATGGGGCTAACTTAAGGGGAGAGGATGGTATTTTTTAAAACTTTTTTCCTATTTGATGAAAAGTATTAATTCTTTTGTATGTAGAGAGCTCATAGCTGTGGCAACTCAACCAAATAAAAATATAAAAAAAAATTATTCGAGGGCCCAAATTTGAAAAAAAAAATATACCCAATGCAGGATTGTACTAAAACAGATATATCTAAACCGTTTTTAAAGATAGATTCAAACAGTTTTTTGCAATGTATTTGCAAAAGCATGTTCTACAAACTGTCTGTAACAGAATTTTGATATTAGTCCCTACGTTTGTAAAATAAACAATTAAAATTTAATAACAAGTTTCTGATTTCCTTTCTTGCAAACAAACGGACGTATTTTTAAAATGAAATCAATTAACAAAAATTCTATTACAGAGAAAAGTTTCCTAATAGTCTAAAGAATGTGAGTTCTAAATTTCATGCATGTATCTTTAATAGTTCAGAAATTATATCCATTTTTGTCTGGCAATGCAGCAAAAAAAATGAAGTTAGTGGAAACCGATAAAAGCGGGCGTGTGATTTAAAAATCCATAGCGCAGGAAATTTAAAAATGACGTCTCAACATCCGATAAAGGCACAAATACCCATAAAATGTTATGCAATGCATTCCACACTTATCAAAGGGTATTTTAAAGAAAAAAAAATTTTTTTTTTTTGAAAATTTAATTTACCGGAAACAACAATAAAAGTGGGCGAGTGATTTAAAAATCCATAACGCAGGAAGTTCAAAAATGGCGACTCAACATCCGATAAGGGCACAAATACCCACAAAATGTTATGATATGCACTCCACACATATCACAGAGTATTTTAAAGATTTTTTTTTTTAATTTACTAATTTTTCACCAAAAAATACCATCCTCTCCCCTTAAGGACAGAGTATACAAGAATATACTGCGGTCATTTGCTGAACTCCGTGAGGCCATTAGGAATGAAACTAGCAAAATTGACGGGGAAATACTTCGAAGAACGTCATGGAATAGGGATGCAGGTGAAAGACATTTTAAACATTTACTCGTTAATTCAGGACATTGAACACGTTTGCTATTATTGGTTCAGAAGTTATGTTATTAAAATTGTGAAGGTTTATATGGATCGCTATGTATAAGAAAGCAATAGACTGAAACAATATAGAAACGCAAATACATTCAGTTGCTATAGTAACATATATAATTCCCAGCTTGTTATAATTTTGTATCGTTGTGAACAAAAGAGCCACACAATGCGATAGAGTCAATGAGACCGAGGGAAGGCTAAAATCCATGGGCAGGTGACTTCAATGTAGCACACATCGCAGGCCTCAAAACTAGCATGATCAATTGTTAGTAATCATAGTTCTGAAACACAACGTTTATGAATATGTTTTCTCATGTCCTCATTCTCTGAAAGACACGCTCTAGTTTGCACTATTATTCCCCTGATTATGGTGTGAATATGGCATTAATGTGCCATTTTCAGCCATTGCACATTGATGATAATAATAATAATAATAATAATAATAATAATGCTCGTAGTAATAGTAGGCTAATAGTACTACTACTACTACTACTACCACCAATAATAATAATAATAATAATAATAATAATAATAATAATAATAATAATAGTAATAATAATAATAATATTAATAATAATACATTTATTGCTAGAACAAAGATACGTATTGGTTTTTTAAATACAAAATCACTCTAGCATCCCTAGAAAGAGTACAGACCCAGAAACAAGATTTGGGCCTTAATTTTCCTAAGTTCCAGAAACAACGCATTGCGCATGTGCAGTAAACAAGAGCGCCTAAATGTATGCTACTTGTGGACAGTTTGCGAAACTTGTTGCCTACATAGAGGAGAAATTCTACCCAGACGTGGCCTATTTTTATTTATATTTTTTTCCGTATCTGTACATATTCGTGCTCATGGAACATTCCACAAAAGTTTAAGATAAATGTTTTATTAATAAGCAAAATTAAAAGTTTTGTCTCTCAGCTTTAAAAAGAGAACCTGATCCAAATTTAGTGATGCCCCACTTCGATTATTGCGATTCTCTGTTCACGAGTCTAAATACTGATCTTGCCCATAGACTACAGCGTGTTCACAATATCTGCGTTCGTTTCGTTTGTAACATTAGAAAATTCGATCATGCAACACCGTTACTAGAATAATTGTCTTGGAATCCACTTAAAGAAAGAAGATTCTTCAACTCCCTCTTATTACTATTTAAAATCATCCACACCTCCATACCCTCTTACCTAGCATCTCGTTTTGTTTACCTTTCACTACCTCGAACCCGGAACATGTACCTTCTCTCTATTCCTCTGCACAGAACATCCTTCTACTCATAATCTTTCAGCATATCTATTCCACTCCTCTGGAACTCTCTCCCTGACCATGTCAGAGACTGTCGGACAATATCAAAATTCAAATTTAAATTAAAAAATGACATTCTAGTTCGTGGAATTGCTTGTTGAACACCTGTCAGGTTGCGCAACTTCGGCTTAACCCATGACATATAGTAAATATTGTAACTATGCTGTTGTAAAATTGACAAATAATATGTAATGTATTTATTATTATTATTATTATTATTATTATTATTATTATTATTATTATTATTATCAGTTATCATCACTATCATCATTGCGATCTCTGTTTTTCTTTTTTTCCCCTTGTATTAGCTCGATGAGAGCTCTATAGTGTCCTTTTGACCCTGTTGACCCTCTATAGGGCTTTAATTTAATTTGTATTATTTTCATCAGCGTTTGTAATTCCTTTTTGTAGGTATTTATATGTGCTATCTGGTAGAATGGAAGAGAAGATCTTGTGGCCTTAATCCTGTTAGATTAAATAAATAAATATAAATATAATAATAGAAAAATAAAAAAAGAAGAGGAGAGATTTTTCAATAACTGAAACTTTTTATTTTCTCCTGAACAAAAATTTTTGATTGATTTCTTTAAAAATAAGGAGCATTAGTAAATTGAATGTTTGGGAATTTAGCTGTTATCTTGTTATGAAGCCTTAAACCGAAATTGCTACAGTTGTATTGGATATTGGGTTATTTTACGACGCTGTATCAACATCTAGGTTATTTAGCGTCTGAATGAAATGAAGGTGATAATGCCGGTGAAATGAGTCCGGGGTCCAGCACCGAAAGTTACCCAGCATTTGGTCTTATTGGGTTGAGGGAAAACCCCGGAAAAAACCTCAACCAGGTAACTTCCCCCGACCGGGATTCGAACCCGGGCCACCTGGTTTCGCAGCCAGACGCGCTGACCGTTACACCACAGTTGTATATTTAGGTTCTATCAAGCATATATTGTCTGATCTTTTAATTTTATATTTATGTGAATACAAATTAAATATTGTACAAAATCCAGTAAGACATTATTGTAAATTTCATGGATATCAAATACCTTAAATTCAGAATACCCTACAACATTTCTGATGGATAATCAAGAGTTTTATTAAGACATATTTTTATTATTCTTTTCTGTAGCACTGCTATTGGCATGAGGGAAGTACTAAAGCAGAACACCGTCCTATGATACTATATTTTAATAAAGTTTGTAATAATTCGAGGTAAATCAGTCGTAAAGTATGGACAGTCAAGTAATTTCGAAGGATGACAAAATATGAATAATATTTCGATTATGCGCACTGTTCAAAACATAGAGGTGAGCCTGCCTAGAGAGAAATAAAAAATAGGTTGCAGCCGCCAAATTACTCTTCAACGAACGACCACTCATATAAATTGAGGGAAAGAAGACAGAGGACGGACACTGGAAAGTTTTCTTTTCTCAATCGTACTATCAGGGACTGGAATGCTTTACCTGCAGACTTACTAAAGGCTTTACCAACAACCAAAAATGTATTTAAAAATAGGCTTAAGGACCTTACTAATAGACGGTAATTATACACAGTATTTAAGGGGTGTAAATGATATGTTGTTATTGAAGTGTTGTATCAGTGAAGAATTATGTTGTGTCAGTGAAGTGTGTTGTATCAGTGAAGAAGTATGTCGTGTCAGTGAAGTGTGCTGTGTAAGTGAAACGTGTTCCTGTCAGTGAAGCTTCATAGTTTATAGTGGCAGTGCAAAGTATTTGAACAGTGAAATGTTTTTGAAGCGTTAGTGAAATCAGGATAGAATCAGTGAAATGTGTCGTAGTTCCATTGCAGTGAGTGAGTTGACAGCGAAATGAGTGTAATTTGAAAGGTACTTGTGCAGATATGAACATATCATACTCGTGGGTTTAGTTCGATCTTAGTTTTAAGATACAAATTAGATTTATTTTAAATATTATTTTAAGTGATCGTTTCATTTAATTTAGTATATTCCCTGTTGTTGTTGTTAATATTATTATTAATTATTGTTAGTATTAATTATTAGTATTATTAATTGTATTTTTAATTAATAAGTTTATTATTGTCATTATTGAGTGTAATTAGTTACCACTGCCACCGGGTATATACCCACTGCAGTGTGAATAAATACATACAAACAGAGGTGAGCCTGCCTGGAGAGAAATAAAAAATAGGTTACAGCAGCCAAATTACTCTTCAAGGAACGACCACTCATATAAATTGAGGGAAAGAAGGCAGAGGACGGACACTGGAAAGTTTTCTTTTCTCAATCGTACTATCAGGGACTGGAATGCTTTACCTTCAGACTTGCTAAAGGCTTTACCAACAACCAAGAATGTATTTAAAAATAGGCTTAAGGACCTTACTAATAGACGGTAATTATACACAGTATTTAAAGGGTGTAAATGATATGTTGTTATTGAAGTGTTGTATCAGTGAAGAAGTATGTTGTGTCAGTGAAGTGTGTTGTATCAGTGAAGAAGTATGTCGTGTCAGTGAAGTGTGCCGTGTAAGTGAAACGTGTTCCTGTCAGTGAAGCTTTATAGTTTATAGTGGCAGTGCATAATATTTGAACAGTGAAATGTTTTTGAAGTGTTAGTGAAATCAGGATAGAACCAGTGAAATGTGTCGTAGTTCCAGTGCAGTGAGTGAGTTGACAGCGAAATGAGTGTAATTTGAAAGGTACTTGTGCATATATGAACATATCATACTCGTGGGTTTAGTTCGATCTTAGTTTTAAGATACAAATTAGATTTATTTCAAATATTATTTTAAGTGATCGTTTCATTTAATTTAGTATATTCTCTGTTGTTGTTGTTGTTAATATTATTATTAATTATTGTTAGTATTAATTATTGGTATTATTAATTGTATTTTTAATTAATAAGTTTATTATTGTCATTATTGAGTGTAATTAGTTACCACTGCCACCGGGTATATACCCACTGCAGTGTAAATAAATACATACATACAGAGGTGAGAAATAAAAAATAGGTTACAGCAGCCAAATTACTCTTCAAGGAACGACCACTCATATAAATCGAGGGAAAGAAGGCAGAGGACGGACACTGGAAAGTTTTCTTTTCTCAATCGTACTATCAGGGACTGGAATGCTTTACCTGCAGACTTACTAAAGGCTTTACCAACAACCAAGAATGTATTTAAAAATAGGCTTAAGGACCTTACTAATAGACGATAATTATACACAGTATTTAAAGGGTGTAAATGATATGTTGTTATTGAAGTGTTGTATCAGTGAAGAATTATGTTATGTCAGTGAAGTGTGTTGTATCAGTGAACAAGTATGTCGTGTCAGTGAAGTGTTCTGTGTAAGTGAAACGTGTTCCTGTCAGTGAAGCTTTATAGTTTATAATGGCAGTGCAAAGTATTTGAACAGTGAAATATTTTTGAAGTGTTAGTGAAATCAGGATAGAATCAGTGAAATGTGTCGTAGTTCCACTGCAGTGAGTGAGTTGACAGCGAAATGAGTGTAATTTGAAAGGTACTTGTGCAGATATGAACATATTGTAACTTTTTTTTTAAACTAAACAACAATGTAACTTTATTGTCACAACAGTAACTCTTCACTCTCTACAATTTAACTTCACTCCCGTCAACAATGGGATTTGCTCTCTGCACAGCAACACAGCGTTCGTTATTGCACTCCACAAACGACAATGACAATTTACTTGGACTATTACGAACAACAATGAACTGTTAATCTTAACTAATATTCACAAAGCACTATTTACAACACATAACTGTCAGTTCTCAGTTCTTCTAGCTCAATCACTCAATTTCACAGTATCTCGAACCACAGACCTTCAGAGACAGTCCACTGTACTCGATCTCAGGTCCCTCCAACTGCGGTCCACTGCACTCGAACTCAGGTCCCTCCAACTGCAGTCCACTGCACTCGAACTCAGGCCTATGGATCCTGACACAGTTGCGGACGCACACTCGAGTCGAACTCCGGTACACAAGACTGGCTGGCTTGCTGTGTTCACTAGCTTACTCACTGAATGGCTGAATAAACTGAAACTGCTCAAGTTCGCTCGCGTTTCTTCTTTTATAGCTAAACCATAGTTACGAGAAATTTCTACGGGTGTCCTCTCGAATTATCTGGATATCTCCACTTCGGACGGACTTCTGGAAGATTCGGGAGGGTCCGTCCCCCCCTTCACTCCGCACGTATATAGCAGCTTGCTTCCTTCAATTCTCGGCAAGCGCCAGATGCGCGCGCAACCTCCCCTCACGCGTCGCAGTAGTACACCGCCCCTCTACCCTCTCAGCATCCAGACGCTCCTCTCGCCGCCACACCTAAGCGACCAACGGACACGCGTTCGAACCCCGGTGTAGCTGTCACAATATCATACTCGTGGGTTTTAGTTCGATCTTAGTTTTAAGATACAAATTAGATTCATTTCAAATGTTATTTTAAGTGATCGTTTCATTTAATTTAGTATATTCCCTGTTGTTGTTGTTGTTGTTATTATTATTGTTATTATTATTATTATTAATTATTATTAGTATTAATTATTAGTATTATTATTAATTGTATTTTTAATTAATAAGTTTATTATTGTCATTATTGAGTGTAATTAGTTACCACTGCCACCGGGTATATACCCACTGCAGTGTGAATACATACATACATACATACATACATACATACATACATACATACATACATACATACATACATACATACATACATACATACATACATACATACATACATACATACATACATACATACATGAAGTGTTGTTTTCAGTATAATATAATCTCTCTTTAATTTTCAACGAGGATCGAAACGTTTTAAAATATTGAATGACTTTGAAACCCTGGCTGTTCATCCTCTGTGCTATTTGTTAAATTTTTGAACGTGGGCGGCGATTGTTATGTCGGACAAAGGAGACCATGCAGCTATGAATAGAGCAATACGTGTAGTTATTGATCAGCATGCGTGTACGCGTTGCATTGTGTGCGAGGCGGGTCTAAAATTAGGACAACTACCGTCCTAACCATCACCCAGCCCACACCACTGCCTGTCTGCAAAATCTGTTTCTTGCACACGGCGTTATTTCGGTCTAGTGACGTTTCGCCTGATCGCCACCACCCGCGCACCAGCTGCGCTCATTTTACATACAAGATGATGCTTCCAAGCCATTATAACTTGCCGCTAGCAGGATATTATCGCTGCCATCTTTCTACGTCAATTTTCAGCTCCTCGGTATGGCGAGAAGATGGAACAAATGATAAAGGATAGTAATTCCGTGGTAATATCAATGTGTGTGTGAATATGCACAATGTGAGACCACATGGAACCTGTCCATGTTCTTCTTAGAATGTGTGTGTGTGTGTGTGTGTGTGTGTGTATATATATATATATATATATATATATGTATTTCTTCACACTGGTAATGGGTATATACCCGGTGGCAGTGGTAACTAACTACTACTCCTCCATAATGATAATTAATAATAAACACAACTAATAAAAAACATCAAAATTAATAATAATAATAATAATAATAATAATAACAAGGCGCATCCTAAATTAAATGAAGCACGATCACTTAAAATAATATTTAAAGTAAATCTAATTTGTATCTTAACCCTAAGTTCGAACTAAGACCCACGAGTCTGACAGGTTCATATCTGCACAAGTACCTTTCGGCACTACACTTATTTCGCTGTCAACTCACTCACTGCACTGATTCTACCTGATTTCACTAACACTTCTAACCATTTCACTGTTCAAATACTTTGCACAGCCACTTCACAGACACAAACACACTTCACTTACACAATAGATTCATAATTATGTATGTATGTGTATATATATATATATGTCTATATATCTTCTTATTAGAGAATCTCACCGTCCTCTATTGAATATTGTGTAATCAATAACATTGTGTAGTCATGGCGTAGATACTTATTAATGGAGAAAAATTAATTCCGGTACCAGGAATCGAACCCAGGACCCTCAGGTTGGCGCGCTGAGTGCTCTTACCATCTGAGCTATGCCGAGACCCGAACTTAGAATATGTTGCTTTTATTATTTAAAGTCTGTCTTATTTTCAGTTCGAGTTTCCTGCAACCTGTAGATTTATCGCCGTTGCTATGACGTATAGTGGGTTCACAAGCAAAAGACATTAAGTCAAAAATATTACTTCTGAGAAAAAGCGTTTAAAAGATCTTGACAAAACTGAATCCTCAAAAATATTATTTTTAGTAAGTTGTTTATTTTTGTATTTCATTTTCCAATTCTAAGTTTATACACTTACATTATGTACAACATTACATAACGCCTTTTCCTCAGAAGCAATATTTTTTACTGAATGTATTTTGCTTGTAAACTGACGATATTCTTGCTTTTGCTATGTTCACTAGAAGCATCCGCACATTCTTATGAGATAATGTCCCGTAGACAATTTTGTTCGAAAAACGGGCAATTTGGTTGATTGAATAAGAGCTCGTCGTAATTTTGATTGCAATTCTGTCAGTTAGGGATAAGATACATTGGTAACGATTTTTTTTGCCGAACACCCTATGTCATATAATTTTCGAGAAAAAAGAATGACGCTGGTGCTGTAACTTTTTTCTTGGTTATTTAACGACACTGTATCAACTATGAGGTTATTTAGTATCAATGGAATTGGTGTTTGGTGAAATGAGGCCGAAGATTCGCCATAGATTATCTGATATTTGCCTTACTCTTGGGGAAAGCCTTGGAGAAAACCCAATCAGCCCAAGCTGGAATCGAACCCGCGCTCGACTGCACTCCTGATCGGCAGGTAAGCGCTTTGCTGGTGCTGTATAGGATTGTATCTTTTATACAGTGATGGTGTTAGAAGAAGAACCACGTCTAAATAATTTACTTTTACTTATGCTTAAGATGATTGTTAAAAAGATCAATACAACTTGATAATTTTTAAGAATATCTTAATGTCGTCTATCATTTACCTTCTTTTCTCTTCCTGACTAGTTTCAGCATTATTCTTTTTTGATCCACTCTTTCCAACACGGCTTCGTTTCTTATTCTGTCTGTCCATTTCACACCCTCCAGCCTTGTCAATATCAAATGCTTCTAGTCGCTTCTCTTTACTTCGTCATAATGTCAATGTTTGTGCTCCATACAATGCTACACTCTACACAAAGCACTTCACTAGTCTCTTTCTTAGTTCTTTTTCCAGAGGTCCGCAGAAGGTGCTCTTTTTTCTATTAAAAACTTCCTTTTCACTTCCTGGCAGCAGCTCATGTTACTGCAGGCACAACACGTTTATGAGGAGAAGAAATCCATTTATGAGTCCTGCATCCCTTATCTAAGTGAGAAATATAACCTTCCCACTAGTCAGTGGAGTGTTTCTGGTCTTTTGTTTGGTGCACGTGGCACACTTCCTAAATTCACATGTGATATTTTAAAAGCACTCGGACTCCGATTTTTTTAAGTTCAAGAAATTTTGTTGATGATTCTTAAGGATTCAATCCAAATATTACATTACCATTTATATTTTGGCCATTGATGATTGTGTTGGGTTTGCATTTCTCTGATTTTTTTACTAAACAATTCCTGTATTTCTAAATTATTCTGTAGTGCTTTTATTCTGGATCTTTATGGTTATCCTCATTGAGGGAAGATTATTTTCTTTAAATATTTATACACACCCCAAGTATTTGAAGCTGTCCACTTGCTCTACTGCCTCATTTAGAATTCGTACGTTTACTTTCTTTATTTTTCTTCCTATGACCATGGTCTTCGACTTGTTTGCATTTATCTTCATCCCATACTGCTCACAGCTGCCATTTAGCTCCAGAAGCATATCCCTTAGTATCATCTCCTCTTCTGCTAACAACGCCATATCATCAGAAAATCTTATACACTTTATTCTTCTTCCTCCTACTATCACTCCTCCCATGTTCTGAAAACAGCTCTTCACTAATTCCTCCAACTAGATGTTGAACAGGGTAGATGATAAAGGGCATCCTTGGCGTACTCTTCTCCCTATTTAACTTCCTTCTAACATTTTCTTCTCCTATCCTGGAATTTCTCTCTTTGTTTCATATAAAGCTTACTGAACAACCTTCTCTCTTTTCAATCCATATCTGTTTTCTTTAGAATTCCCATCAATTTATTCCAATCTTCTCTGTAAAACGCCTTTTCTAAGTCCACAAATACTACACACACTTCTTTATTCTTCGTTGAATTGCATCTCTCGTATCTTTTCCCCTTTCTGAAGCAAACTGCTCTTCTTCAAACTGTCCTTCTAAGAATATAGACGTCTATTCAGTATTGCTATAAGTCATAATATTACGAATCACATTTTGAACATGAACGTCAGTGCCAAGTGAAAATTAGTCAATGTGAAAAGTAGATGTGGTGCGGCCATTTAATCGAGAAAGCTCTTCCCGGCGTGTTAATGCAAAAGGTAATGGAGTTGTCACTCAAACCCAGTGATTGAGAGTTATTAGAACCGGATCAGACAACGCCCTACTGGCTTCGGAAACACGTGGATTCCATTCAGTATTGTGCATTCTAAATTGATGTTGTTCAGTTACTATCTGTTATCTTTCCTGATTTTCTTTCTTTCGTCTCTCTTCCTTCTTTCAAAGACTTTCTTTTCCCTAATCTAACTTATTCGTCTGTCTGTCTGTCTATCCGTCCAGCTAGCTGGCTGGCAGCCTGCAATCTACCTGCCTAGCTGTCTCTTTGTCTCTAAGTTTGTCTCTATAGTAATCTCAGACCTCGAGTGACATTTATTAGGACTATTTCGTGAATAAAATAATAGTACAGGGACATCATTTTATTTTTACTAACATTTCTAATATTAACCTGGCTATACCTTTGGCTTAAAGGTTGTGAACCGGAAACATCCCTTCCACTGGAGTTCAATGATACTGGCGTAAGATACAAACAAATCACTTTACTAGTATAGGAGGGATGAAAATTAGTTCATCCATTTACGTAAAGTAGGAAATATCGCAATTTTGAGTTTGATAATTTTCATTAGGTTTTTGTTTAATCAAAATACAGTACTGTATTAACAATGAGTGTTTTTACTCACGAACTGAGCTGTCCATGTGAACGTATTCATTATGCAGTGTATATTATACTGTCTACAGCACATTAGCGTACAATATGGAGAATGAAGTTAAATTGAAAAATAATCATAATATGGATATTTAAACATATATTTGAAAATGATGGCCGTTCTTTTCTATACAGGTTTCAATTCTTTTTTGCATATTATCGCAATATATACTGTACTATTGTACCTAATTCCAATTACCAGTTTCGTCCTTCGTACTAGTAACTCATGTTGAAATAATTCTGTATCTACTCTATAAAAGAGTACCTTAAGTACAGTATATTCAATCTTCACTTCTGCCCGATCCGAAAAGATAAAATTATTCAGACATGCTATTTATTATCCGTTCAAGTGGTTTTGTCGAGAGTCGTAGAAAGGAGGGAAATCACGTGACAGTTAATTACTTAACGAGGCCTTTTTATTTAAGTTATTTTAAACTGTTATATAATATTACGTAGACGTCCAATTCCTAACAGAAATTAATGTTTTCAGAAAAGAGCTAAGACAGCCCAGCCACAAAGGGACGGGCAGAAGTGGGTGGGGGAAACCGGGATGCGACATAGGCAAACGGACGACAGTACCTGTGCGAGAATATGATTCAATATTGAAAGCGAACATATTTCTGGAACGTACTATACTCACTAACTCAGTACTATTTGTGTTTACTAAGACCGTAAGGCGACTTTGACTGTATACGCTTGGTTCTGTGTGAAGATCGGTTGCAAGTTCACTAGTAGAGGGTGTGGGAGTGAAGTATATTCAAAAACTCAGGTACAATAAAAATTGAAGTAAAAATAAAATGATGTCCCTGTACATTATGCAACGAACCTATAATGGTAGTAATTAAGACGCAAGTATGTTTGTTTATGAAACGAGCGCAAGCGAGTTTCATAATTTTCATACGAGCGTCTTAATTACCATTATAGGCAAGATTCATACGACTTTTTATGCTCGACCATATTTCTAACTTGAAATTATTCAAAAGTAGGTCATGTTATGGTTATGTGAGTAGCGAACTGACCTGAATTATGAGATGTGCGCAGACGCGAAAGTATTGATTTTTTCCGAGGCCGAATGTCATTGACCTTGAGATAACGTAGGGAATAAGATGAAGATTTGTCTTGATGTAACCTGGAAATTGATTTAGAATTGAAAAACGAGATGACAAATTGAATTTATTTGAATATTATTTACAATTAACGCTAATTATTATAGTAACAGAACATAACCTTCTGCGACAATATTGGATTTCCAGCCTCCGTGACTTTTCGCTAATTGTCTTTCGATTGCATATCCGAGAATAATCGATACTTGCGGTTTTATAATGGTACAAAGGTGATTTGTCATTGGCTGAACACCTGAACTTTAATGAATAGGTGTACTTTAATGATGTGCATTAAAGGGCTACTACCAGGTGTATAATTACTACATTTCGGCATGGTCGAGCATAAAAATGTGAACAATACAGTATATCCCTAACATTTGCTCACAAAATGTTAATAATTGTATATTTATGAATACTTAACCTATTCAGACATTGTGAAGTCGAAATAAATGATTACTGCAATAAAGGAATTGAATGTTATTTAGTAACACCAATTGAGAAAAGCGAAATACAGGTTTAAAAATGTTAATTACATGTACTGTGCTTTTCTGTTGTTATTATAACAGAAATACGTTTTCATTATCTGCTGAAATCATAATTTAATTTAAACAATTTATAGTATAATTATAAATAACCTGATTAATGCATTAATTAAATGAACAAGTGTTATGAAGGAGTGTCATTTTCTTTAGATACAATGGATATGGAATTAGAAGATGAAGATGTATATGTGAAGTAGGATTTCGCACTTTATTTAGTACAATGGATTCATGCTCATCGATTTACGTGGAAACGGTTGGCAACACTGACTAAACAAAAGAACGACCATGCGATAAATTGATTGTGATAAATCGGAAACCACAAAAGTTACAGAAATATTTTATTAGGCTTTTTCGTTCAGTAATTTATGCTCTAAATCCAGACGTTTGAGATGGGCAGGGCATGTAGCACATATGGGCGAATCCAGAAATGCATATAGAGTGTTAGTTGGGAGGCCGGAAGGAAAAAGCCTTTAGGGAGGCCGAGACGTAGATGGAAAGATAATATTAAAATGGATTTAAGGGAGGTGGGATATGATGTTAGAGAGTGGATTAATCTTGCTCAGGATAGGGACCAATGGCGGGCTTATGTGAGGGCGGCAATGAACCTTCGGGTTCCTTAAAAGCCATTTGTAAGTAAGTAAGTATAGTATAATTACAAATAACCTGATTAATACATTAATTAAATGAACAATTGCAGGGTACAGAGAAAAAACGAACAAAGTCACAGTTTTCTTAAGGGTGATGTCATCATCTAATTCAGTATATTACTGCAAATTTTATTGCTGTTCCTAATTAAAAAGTAGGAAAGGATGATTGTATACGTAGTGATAATTCTCCTTTGCCAGTTTTGATAAGAAAAACACATAAATTTTGCAATAATATACTAAATTAAACGATGTCGTCAACCTTATGGGAATTGTGACGCTGTTCCTTTTTTCCTGTATCCTTCAATTGTTATGAAGAAGTGTCATTTTCTTTAGATAGGCCTACAATGGATATGGAATTACAAGATGAAGATGTAGATGTGGAGTAGGATTTCGCACTTTATTCAGTACAATCCTAGATCATATATGTAACAGATAACTCCTCGCTATGTTAAAATCGGCAGCACTTTGAAGAGAACAACCGCCAGGATCGCTACCCGTCCGCCGTAAACGAACACGAGATGACAGCACAGTCGCTAATGCAATTCAAATGGGAATTATGACGTGACTCCTTACGTAATAACTAGATGGCAGCGTAGTAAACCTGACAAAAGTTGTTAACCTCAAAGCTTATAACCCCGACATATCTGTTACATATATGATCTAGGGTACAATGGATTCATGCTCATCGATTTACGTGGAAACAGTTGACGACACTGACTAAACAAAAGAACGACCATGCGATAAATTGATCGTGATAAATCGGAAACCACAAAAGTTACAGAAATATTTTATTAGGCTTTTTCGTTCAGTAATTTATGCTCTATCACCAGTTGGCAGTTTATATCGTAATAGTAATTCGCAATCAATATCAGAGATTCATGTCTAATGCTGTTGCCATTTTATAGTTTATTCTTTAGATAACAATTTAACAATGACTGAAAGCATGGGATAGCTTATTCGGATGATATCCCGTTAATAGTACATTATTCCGACTACGTACAACACATTTGTGGCGTAAACATAAAATTAATTTTAACAGGGATTTATTCCGTGGTCGTACAAGTGGGCCTTAGAAATGTATTGTTGTCGACCAGGTTTGAACCCGCAAACCTACGAAGTAATCGCCAGCAAGGTAATCACTAGACCATCGAAGACAATCAACATCATTGTCATACCAGGTTCAATTCAAGCGGCTCAGATGTGAGTTTGAAAGTTGTGAAAGGGATGGCATGAAGAAACAGACTGGAGAATCAAGATTGAGAAAAAAGCTTACAAGAAAAGATTGAAGAAAACACAATTCGAAGATGTCATCACGAACTAATGGAAGAAACTAATCTCCAAAATCTATATATATATATATATATATATATATATATATATATATAATTTGAACTGGTAATGGAAATTACGGGAAACCGGCTGAACGGATTTTAATAAATGGCCCCTCATTTTGAAGCTTGGAACTCAAAGTTTTTCGGAAAAATATTAGTTTTCAGTGAAATGTCAATTTTCCTACATAATTTTCCTATTTTCCAAAATCCATCTGCTGTCAGTTTTGAGAACTAGCTAATTGCATTCACGGCCGACATGATGTTCTCTTCACTTTAGCGAAGCGAGCATCAAGTCGGCCGTGTTGCATTTCAGAATAAAACAAAACACACACTACAGTAAACAATATTACACGAAGGCCATGATCTGCAAGAATGCTGACATATTTAGAGCTCAAATTAAATTGGTTATTAAAAACTTAACTTACTAAAAATAATTTACAGGTTCGATTCTGTGGTGTGTAATTTTCTGGGTACAGCTGTGTATTGGATATTAAAAACTACAAAACTTGAGGTGGTTTGATGACATTATTACCATTAGAAATGAAATATTATTGTAGTTAATGCCATGATGTGACTATTTTTCATCATTAATGCTATACTGATGATATGAAAGTGAAACGTTTTGGGGTTATATAAGTAGATGTAGAGAATAACTTAAATTAGATTTTGATTTCTATATTTTACTGAGTGGCGGCTATATAGTATATATAGTATATGTTACTGAAAGCTATACAACTTAAGTAAGATAATAATATTATTAAAAATAAAATATTTTCATAGTTATTAATCAAATGGGGTTGGTTCTTTTTCACATATTTAATGGCGGTGTGGTGTAGATATTTATATGCGTGGTTCTCTTCAGTATTGGCTTGAGAGAGAGTATCTTTCATTATTATGGAAGCAAATAACTTTCAGAATGTTTGGTATTCTTCATTGAAAATAAATCTGAAAAATGTTTATTTGAACGTCTAATGAACTTAGTTTTTACTTGAAGCAAGTAAAGCGATCGGTTCGGAAGTAAATCCGGAAAAGACAAAGTATATGATTATGTCTCGTGACCAGAATATTTTACGAAATGGAAATATAAAAATTGGAGATTTATCCTTCGAAGGGGTGGAAAAATTCAAATATCTTGGAGCAACAGTAACAAATATAAATGACACTCGGGAGGAAATTAAACGCAGTATAAATATGGGAAATGCGTGTTATTATTCAGTTGAGAAGCTCATATCATCCAGTCTGCTGTCAAAAAATCTGAAAGTTAGAATTTATAAAACAGTTATATTACCGGTTGTTCTGTATGGTTGTGAAACTTGGACTCTCACTCTGAGAGAGGAACATAGGTTAAGGGTGTTTGAGAATAAGGTGCTTAGGAAAATATTTGGGGCTAAGAGGGATGAAGTTACAGGAGAATGGAGAAAGTTACACAACACAGAACTACACGCATTGTATTCTTCACCTGACATAATTAGGAACATTAAATCCAGACGTTTGAGATGGGCAGGGCATGTAGCACGTATGGGCGAATCCAGAAATGCATATAGAGTGTTAGTTGAGAGACCGGAGGGAAAAAGACCTTTAGGGAGGCCGAGACGTAGGTGGGAGGATAATATTAAAATGGATTTGAGGGAGATGGGATATGATGATGGAGACTGGATTAATCTTGCACAGGATAGGGACCAATGGCGGGCTTATGTGAGGGCGGCAATGAACCTTCGGGTTCGTTAAAAGCCATTTGTAAGTAAGTAAGTAATGAACTTAGTTTGCAGCATTTGCTGCACAAGCCACTAGTAAATATTAGAATGTTATTCGTTATGACGCATCATAGGTAGGCTTAAGACACGAAAGATTGAGCAATTATTTCGGAGGTACAACATCCAAAGGTATGTTAGAGGAAAAGGAATACTAATTCGCCAATAGCTGCTTCTTTGTCACACACAGTCTTCTGTCTCGGGATCGCAGTCACTATGGTAACAGCAATCCATCATTGCGCGGAAACTCTGGCAGGCCCGGCGCGTGTCTCCATTGTACCATGGTAACGACGCTTTCCTCTTTATCACTGGACGGAAATTAGCTGCATTCTCGACTTCAAGTCTTTGTTGACATAACATCGCTCAACTTAAGCCTGAGTCTACCCTCGAGAATCGCCTTCATTCATATAAAACAGTTGAATGCATTTCGCAAGTCAGATGAATTGAAATAAATCCACAGTGTGTTTCAGATTTATCCGAAAAATTAATTTAGTTTTGAGAACGGGAGATTGGTCTAGCATGATTAACCTCTGTTATTTGAAGTAGATTGCTTGGGAAGCTGTACACGTGTCACAACAATTCTGAAGCACATGCTATCGGTCATTTTTCATCACCTTCAGCAAGATAATGCAGTAGGAAGCTTTAACTTTTGATCTCTTCGAATCCACTTGGCTCGAACTATTTTTTTCATAGACTATTACACTTTTACTACGACATACTACCTTTGACGTATAAAGCAGTATGGAACTACGTGTTTCAATCAATCATACTGTTTATTATACAATTTTTATCACCTCCCTAGCATTTATTTGTTTTTATCACCTCCCTAGCATTTGTTTCTTTGTTTGCCAACGTTGTATTTTCAATTATTATATCTTTTAAAATGATTCATATTTATTTCATTATCCTTCATTAAAACTTTTCTATTATTTATTTTGTTTATGTTATTTAGGTAATGTTATAGCTTCTTACAGCAGAGTCCGTATAGGCCAGATTCTATCTGATGCTTTTCCAATTCACTGCGGGCTAAAGCAAGGAGATGCACTATCACCTTTACTTTTTAACTTTGCTCTAGAGTATGCCATTAGGAAAGTTCAGGATAACAGACAGAGCTTGGAATTGAACGGGTTACATCAGCTTCTTGTCTATGCGGATGACGTGAATATGATAGGAGAAAATCCACAAACGATTAGGGAAAACACGGAAATTTTACTTGAAGCAAGTAAAGCGATAGGGTTGGAAGTAAACCCCGAAAAGGCGAAGTATATGATTATGTCTCGTAACCAGAATATTGTACGAAATGGAAATATAAAAATTGGAGATTTATCTTTCGAAGAGGTGGAAAAATGCAAATATCTTGAAGCAACAGTAACAAATATAAATGACACTCGGGAGGAAATTAAACGCAGAATAAATATGGGAAATGCGTGTTATTATTCGGTTGAGAAGCTCTTATCATCCAGTCTGCTGTCCAAAAATCTGAAAGTTAGAATTTATAAAACAGTTATATTACCGGTTGTTCTGTATGGTTGTAAAACTTGGACTCTCACTTTGAGAGAGGAACAGAGATTAAGGGTGTTTGAGAATAAGAGTCTTAGAAAAATATTTGGGGCTAAGAGGGATGAAGTTACAGGAGAATGGAGAAAGTTACACAACGCAGAACTGCACGCATTGTATTCTTCACCTGACATAATTAGGAACATAAAATCCAGACGTTTGAGATGGGCAGGGCATGTAGCACGTATGGAGAATCCAGAAATGCATATAGAGTGTTAGTTGGGAGACCGGAGGGAAAAAGACCTTTGGGGATGCCGAGACGTAGATGGGAAGATAATATGATGGTGGAGACTGGATTAGTCTTGCTCAGGATAGGGACCAATGGCGGGCTTATGTGAGGGCGGCAATGAACCTCCGGGTTCCTTAAAGGCCAGTAAGTAAGTAAGTAAGTAAATGTTATAGCTTCTGCTGTATGAGATTATAGATAGTCACGTATCAGAGATTGTTTAATATATGGTAATTGAAGTGAAATACAACAGTTTTAATAAAAATGAAACTGAATCAACAAAGCCTTCTTGACTACTAATCGTCCATGGAGTTCAATCAAGATTGGAGAACAGTTAATCATTATAGCTAGAGGTCTACTAACCATAACACACTACTACTATTTAGCGAAATATGTAGTAAGATGATACAATAATACATTTTTAAAACAGTTTAGTACGGTATTTTTGTAAGTGAATATTTTATTGCATTAGAGTACTTTATTCCTCCCACTGTTTATATGCTTTCTTCTAATCCTGTAATAGTCAACAAAATCCAACTCGAATTTTGATTCTCTCTACATAAATCAAAACCTGTAGTGAGATTACTATAGATAAAAAAACCTAAAAGTTCTGAAGTACGAAATTGAAGAACATTTGTTCAAAGTCGCTCCGACGACTTCGGTTAGCTTTCTCATGACCACTGTCATGTTTTTCGTTTTTTACGTCTTACTTTCTCGGAAAAATTAATATATTCTTCCTAAAATCTTCTCTAAAGCGAGTAACATAATATTTTGAAATGAAACACTCATATTGAAAAATATGTTATCCTTATCTCGTCAGAAAATAAAATTAGCACGATTTTAACTGAAGAAGGAATGATGTGTTCTTTCGTTGTCCTAAAGCTGAAACCACTCTTCCCGGAAAAATTGATATATTATTCTTAAAACCTATTCCAAGAAGAATAGCGTAATATTTTATTTTTAAGTGTTGTTTCCGAGACGTCAAGTTCTGCAGAATATCCCAACACTGTCTCATCAAGGAATGGAATTAATATTATTTCAGGAAAAGAAGGATTGGTGCAAACATGTGGCTTTCTACGTGTATTATCTTTAAGAAAAGAAAACAGCTTTTCTCGGAAAAATTTATTTGTTCTTTGCTAAAATCTTTTCTGAGAAATGTAGCGTAATATTTTTCATTGACATTTATTCTCAGACACAAAATGCTGCAAGATATTTCAATCCTCTCTCGTCAAAGAATAGAATAGAATTTACATTTCTCTACGGAGGAAAATTGGCGTGTTTCCATACAAAAGACCGCAGCCTCGTTTCAGGATCGGAATATTTCGTCCAACTCCAATCAGATGTTATGATACTATTTGAGAAATTGTAGATCATTTCGTGATTGTGCTTCATGACTGTGGCATAGGATAGATTTTCTTTAGCTTCGATGTGATTATGTAGCACAACCACCTTGCAAGGACACAACGTCTTGCTGTATTACGAGTCCTATTTCATTACACTACCAAGCACACAAACTAGCTGTCCCCATAGGAACATCTTCAAGCAATAATTCCATTATATTGCTGAGCTGGGTCTATCGGTGCGAAGTTCACCCTCCACATTCTTTTTGCTACCGTCCACCATAAGTAGCCTAAGTAAGTAAGTGTTATGTAGTTTACAAGTGAGAGATCAAATTAACTATGCATTTTTCAATATGGCAATTAAAAAGAAGTGTCAACATCGAAATGTTTTGTAAATTACTCGTATTTTGTTTTCCTAATAAACCCCAGATTTTTATAGCATTAATTTATTTCTTATATTAAATATATGATTTTAAAAAGTTAAATTATGATTAATAGTTATACCTAGATGTTTTCCAAAATACATTCGTTCTGAAAATCAATACATTTAAGGAAAGGTTGAGAAGATTAGACTGAAAATATAATTGTAGGGCAGGGCAAATATCTAAGTTGTGTCATGTAATTAATTAAGTTGATATGTAATTAATTAAGATGTTATGTAATTAAGTTGATATGTAAATCAATTAAGGTGATATGTAATTAATTAAGATGATATGTAATTAAGTTGATATGTAATTAATTAAGATGTTATGTAATTAAGTTGATATGTAAATCAATTAAGGTGATATGTAATTAATTAAGGTGATATGTAATTAATTAAGTTGATATGTAATTAATTAAGATGTTATGTAATTAAGTTGATATGTAAATCAATTAAGGTGATATGTAATTAAGACGATATGTAATTAAATTGATTTGAAATTAATTAAGGTGATATGTAATTACTTAAATTGGTAATAGTTGGGTGAAATAGAAGTACTTATAAGTTAGATTTACTTTTGCTTATTGCAGGCGTTATTATAGAATAGTTTTTATTTATAGTCCTAGGTTTATTGCATCTATTTATTTATAGTTAGAAATAAAATTTAGGTTTATTTTATTTATTTATTTACTTAATTATTTATTTATTTATTTTCTTTTATTGCTGTAATTACTGTGTAAATGTAATGGTATTATTATATATTATATATCACTGCCACCCAAGTTTTGATGGAGAAATCGTTGCAATAAATGAAAGTCTCAGGAATCTTCTATGCCACAACAATAAATTTAGGAATGCAGTTATATTGTCAGACTCCAAAGCAGCTATTCTATCAATCTCTAAACACACACCTTCATCTCAAACAGCAGAAATAACTAAAATGCTCTCTCAATTAATATCACTCAAGAAAAGAATTGTATTCCAATGGATACCATCCCATTGTGGAATCCTGGGAAACGAGAATGCGGATGCTTTAGCAAAGAAGGGCAGCACTGCTACTTACAGACCTGTTACTAAATCTACGTATTACTCTGTGAAAAGATTTATTAAATCTACATACTTAGACTTCAACAAACAAAATTTGATAACACAATCTTAAGGGAAAAAATGGAACTCTCTGCATCATAATCCACAGTTAATTCCCGATTTACCACGAAAATCGTCTGTAGCTGCATTTAGATTGGCAACAGGCCATGATTGTTTGGCCAAACACCTGCGTAGAATTGGAATATATCAGTCCCCTAACTGCCCATTGTGCAACTCAAACCAAGAAATGGATTCGGAACACCTCAAAATCTCTGCTTCAGTGGCTGGTCATGATAATATCTTTGAAAAATATTGGAGTGGAAGAGGTCAAATGAGTTTATTGTCAAACGCCTGGCATTAGAAAACAATAACAACATATCATTGCCACCGGGTGTATACCCAATTGCAGTGTTAATAAATACATACCTCATTGTATAATTAGCTCTTAAATAAGATGTACTGCTTGTATAAGTTATATAACATTTTTAAATATTAAAATTTAATCTATTCTTTAAAACCCGTATGAGAGAAAATATAAAAACCAAGTTAGAAATCCTCAAAATTACGAAAAAAAAAAATACGTCAGTGAGCTCAATCTTTGATGGTCATAATCATAATGAGGAATTATGAAGGGCCAATATGCTTACCTGAATTAGAGTGATAAGTTATACTGGAGCTTTGATAAAGGAAACAGGAGTTTTGCAAGTAAACCTGTGCCAGCACCACATTTGTCTACCGCGAATTACCACTTGGACTCGCCGTTATTTGAACTCAAATCCCCAGACTTGAAGCTGAATTCTGCAGTCGTTACATTGCCGGTGACCCAGCATTTCCTTACTTCCCGTACAGCACAGAGAAGCGAAAGATTGGGCAGTGTGATCAACAGTACCTGAACCACGATATCCGACTTCCCGAGCACGATCTTGGTGGTGGTGGTTCAAACTAAGCCAATTGTCCTCCTGCTTTTTCCCCTATTAAGTCTCCCTGGCGGTCGCCGCTCCACTTGAGTCCGTGTTCGGTTTAAAGGGCCTGGAAACCTGCCAGTCCGTTGTGTTCGCTGCCTTCCGTTGTTTTTACTTCCCCTCTTATACTTTTAAACCATAGCAACGGTTCCTGCACTTCAGGCACTAATAAACGTAGCGAATTCTCTGGTGGCCGGCACACAATGGTTAAGACGAAAATTTTGTGTTGAAAGGAAAATGCATCCTGACTTCGAATCTAGCCTGGGGCATTACTCTTTGTTCAATTCAATTCAATTTATTAAGCCATTAAATATACAGTGATAGGCTTGGTCACAAAAAACATACATTTGAAAATACACATATAATTGAAAACAGTGAAGTTTAATTAGAATGAAAACACAAAACATTTTGGAACTCTAAAATTAATGAAAACACTTCACTGTTATGTAACAATTGTAACTAATCTAAATAACTTTATTTATTAAAAAACAATTTCGTATGAATTTATGTTAAGAAACTCATCTACAGAGTAGAAAGGATTAATTAAAAGCCAATTATAAAATCTAGCTTTGAAACTATTGGTTGGTAACTTAGGGGAGAGTTGGGTAGTATCGGACATCGGGTAATATCGGACAGTGAGTTTCTTTCATCTACCACCAGATGATAGTACCTGAATGACATGGTTACGTTTCTGTAATGTCGCATACAGAAACGTAACCATGTTATTCAGGTACTACCATCCGATATTACCCGATGTCCGATACTACCCAACTCTCTCCTATAATATTGACTGGGAAGAATATTATATAATGTCATCCCCATGACAGAAAAAATTGTACTAGTTTTATGTAATCTACAGTATGGGATATTAATTTATTCACTATTTCTAATTTCATGATCATGTATATTGGCTATTAATGAGTAATTGTCTATATTTTGTCCAGTGTAAAGGACTAGGTCGTATATATATAAATTTATGACAGTTAATATCTGTGATTGTTTGAAAAGAGGTCGACAATGTTCAAGATAGTTTGATTTACATGGCATTCTAATGGCTTTCTTTTGCAAAATCAAGACACTCCCAGTTTTGTTACCATTTCCCCAGAAAATTTAGGCATACCTAATTATCGACTGGAAGAAAGAAAAGTAGGAACATCTTAAATAATTTTGAGAAACACAAGTCATTGTTCATTTTCAATGTGATGTTTTGTGAAAACTTAATGGATCGGTTTAAAAAACACGGACGAAATCGTAGTTCCAAACCTCGGCTTTTAAACCCCGATCGAGGTCTGAATTCTTATGCGATTTCTGAAACGAAGTCGAGACGCGGCTTGAGAAGAAACCTAGGTTCGTGTGTTTTACATATGGCAACGCAGCTAAGAATCGATTTTTATTCTCGTAAACAGTCGATATTAGAAAGAAATGAACATCGGGATTAATATTTTATTGAATTGCAGTAAGTCACATTCTTTTGTCCTCGTCTAAGGTACAGTCTAGTATATACAGTCACGAAGCTTGAGTTGTGAGCGTACTAGGAACAATAGACTGTGCCGGTACTATTTCACATTGTCTGTTATGAGGCGATATTAGCGATCCTAGTGGTTAGCAACTATCTATGGATGCATATTCCCTACGTATTGAGCTTCGTGACTGTATATACTAGACTGTGGTATCGTTATATTTACTAATTTACGGAATATATGTGCATTAAAAATATTAGCATTACTTAGTATTTAATAGGGAACGGATTTTTAGGTACCAGAATAATATTGCCCAAATAATTAGCACAAATCGAGCGTTTATGTTGTGGTTTACCATTTGTTCATAACTACTACCAATATTAGCTACCTGAAAACCCGGTTCTAAGGAATTAATAACCTAAATATTAATTGGATTAAAATTTCAATTGAAACTAAAATGTAGTACGGTTCTATTTTCACATATACTAAGCTAGTACTGTGTGGAAAGCCCCAATAGCATAAAACTTAAAATAAGAAGACAAATTCACGTTTGATTCATATTCTTATAGGCCCATATAAATTTCGAGTATTAAATAAAATGTCCAAAACTACTGTGAAGACTATGAATTAAGATATATCGTCTCATAGGCATAAAGGTATAATTAATATAAAATATTATATCTTACTTCCCTCAAAGAAACAAGAAAGTGTAAAAAAAATTGTCAACCCGCCGTCTCTTGCATTTCGTTGCAGATTATTATTTAGCATTCTTGCTAAATTTTGCGTTGAATTCTTCGAAAATCTAAATATTGGCCTGAAATGATCGTCGTTATGTAGTTACAAAGAATTATTCCTGTCTCTTATCACACTAATCAGGGGATTTAATACCCTTAGAGACAAATTTTCCTTTGATAATTTATCCAACTGATGTACTATCTCCATATTATATACATGAGGCCGTGGTTTTAAACCTACCCCAGCAGTGGTCTTTGCTTCAGACCATGGTTTCGAGCCATGGCTCAGAAAAATGAAAAAGACCTCGTTTTATAAATCCAAACGCGGTTTAAACCCATGGCCGTAGTCTAGACCTCGTTTTAGAACCCGACTCAGTAATTTTCAATATAATATTTCCTCTTTCGTTAAAACAAATCCCCCTGTTTTCTTTCTTTTTATTTTTTGTCAGTCATTAATACAGTATACTGAGCCAACAACACTACAATGAAGAAGTGAACACAATCAAATACATAGCACAAGAAAATGGTTACAACCCAAACATAATAGACAACATCATAAGGAAGACAAAACAAAAACTCAACAAACACAAAAACACACAAAACACAACACAAACATAAGAACACAAGAAATACGTCACACTAACATACGAAAACAAAAACACACACAAGATCGCATCCTCATTCAGAAAACAGAAATATAACATACCATACAGAACAGAAAACACACTACAAAGACATCTCAACACACAAACAACACAAACAAATAAATACAACCACACAGGCGTATACAAACTCACATGTAATAGTTGCGACAGTTTCTACATTAGACAGACAGGCAGATCATTCCAAACTCGATACAAAGAACACATTAAAGCAATAACCAGAGGACACAATACATCTACATATGACGAACTCATAACTAATGCTAACCACACATACAATAACATAAATACAGACATGGAAATCCTACACATACAACCCAATAACCAAAAACTCAACACACTAGAACAACATGAAATATACAGACACACCAAAACACACCCTAATCAAATTCTCAACACACAGATCAATTTCAGAACACACACACTATTTGACACAACTCTTCATCACACGAACGCACCCACACAACAGGCAGCAAAGTTGAGATAGCGCCGAGATCTAGTATTCTCTGAGGATGGTGTCAAGCAGCACCGAAACAGCTGTAAGCCGAACATGCTTACGTAATTAACACGAGTAAGATCGCCATTTAATCAATTATTTGCAGTATACTAAATACGGATTTACATCAACAGCGACGGAAAACAATGAAAAAATAAATTACAATAGATTATATACATTTGACATTATATCGAATTGCACGATAAAATTATTCAGTGTAAATGAAATTCTTAACTTAAAGATTTAACCTATATACCAATTGCTACAAATTTCGCATCAATATGTTATTCGGAAGTGAACTTTGACTAGAGAATGATAAGAACGAAGCAATTTTTACTGAAACTTCACACTCAACTTAAAATTAATTGTAGATTACCTTTACTCCTGGACATGAATTGTAAGAATGGTCCTAAAAATCAGTTACAATTTTGTACCATTGTGTCGTCATTGTGAACTGAGCCTGCCAAATACCACTTCTATCCAAACCAAGAACTATATTAATGTATCAGTACGCCGGGGTAAACAGAAAAGATAAAATAATATTAGCATATAGGTACATTTGGTGTCTTTTAGTCTAGCATAATAGTTAATTACATTGCACTGATTTGAATTTACATTATAGCCTATGTGTAAAAACGTTAGTTATAATGAAATATTTAAGGGACTATATTTTATAGCGTATCTTGACTTTGGCCTGCAACCAAGCTCAGATCAGTCAGTGACGTCATATTATTTTGGTCTAGTATGGTTCTTCATTTGGATAGATAACACTTATGCTTTAGCTTATTCCATACATAGATGTATAAAGAATGAGTACATAACCTCACTCCACAGTCTACTATATACAGTCGCGAAGCTCAATATGTAGTAAAAATGCAAACACGGGTAGTTGCCCACCACTAGGATCGCTACTATCGCCTCATCATCGCAGATCTCTCTCCTAGCAGACGACAAAATATGTTACACTTTCGTTGTGTTTTTTTGGAAATATTAACACCTTCCTTCCATTATTGAAATATTAAATGCATAAAGTTAATTTATTATTTCAATGAAGTATATTAAATTCCACCATAAACTCGAAGATACCTGCAAGAAATAGGTTAATATTATTTTTGTTTGTGCAAAACGAACTGAAATTTACTATAATCGCTTCACTCATTCAAGACTATAGCGATAATTAACTATGAAACCAATAAATATTAATTTGCATTTCCCTTTACAACAATAATAATGGAAATATGAATTAATGGAGTAACTTACGTGTACCGGTACTTGTAGTGTAGGCTTACGTAGTTAACAAAGTGGGATGAGGTTAAGCAATAATAATCACACCAGAATTGGAAATAAAACGTGATCAATAAATTTTATTGTAACAGACTTTTTCTACATCTCTAGTAAAGTAACAAATAAAAATAACAACAAAATTAACAGCTATAATTAAAAACATATCCTTTGAAAATGTATGCCTAAGCAATAATAATCCCACCAGAATTGAAAATAAAACGTGATCAATAAATTTCATTCTACATCTCTAGTAAAATATTATTATTCCAGTTATTGTATTTTAGCCATTAACATTTTCATTATAACCAATAACGAACATTTCACAAGCACCAATGTGAAATACGCAACGAGCTAGCACTCGATGGAAATACGACACAGTCCAAAGTCGACCGTGGACAGGCTATTGTTTCTAGTTGGTAACCGCTTGGAGCGCTTTATCACGAGATTTGCAAAAAATCACCTGAAGCTTCGCGACTGTATATAGTAGACTGTGCTCACTCGGTTCAGGAAAGCATGGCCACCTATAACAGACGACTATGTTGAGCGCTGCGAATCCGTGTCAATAGCAGCAACTAACCATCGAGTTAAATGACAGATTCTCCGAATGCTGTGGTTGCATTCCTGTTATTGATACTATCAACGATATTTTCTAGTTGTTGCCAACGACAGCGCACGGAGGGATGTTTTGTTTTATCAGAAGTAAATAAAAAAATAAACAATCGCACATTTCATCGTGTAACAACAGTATTACGTAATGAAAACCTTATCGCGTTCTCGTTTACATGTTGAAATGACTGACCTTTTTTAAGTTCTTTGTCATATTAAATGTGCAGTCTTTCAATAACATTCTATTTAAACTTGGAAGTGATTTTAGGTTTTATAGTTAATTGAAACATTCCAAATTAAGCTTAAATTTATATCCTAGTTCTCGCAATACGCGTCAGAATAATTTTAGGACTACATAATCTTGGTAATAAACACAGAATTTAGAAATGTGACAAAAATATTTCCAAATAATAAACCGCAGTGAATTGTGTCACCATAAAATCTTACTTACTTACTTACTTACTTACTTACTTACTGGCTTTTAAGGAACCCGGAGGTTCATTGCCGCACTCACATAAGCCCGCCATTGGTCCCTATCCTGAGCAAGATCAATCCATTCTCCATCATATCTCACCTCCCTCAAATCCATTTTAATATTATCCTCCCATCTACGTCTCGGCCTCCCTAAAGGTCTTTTTTCCTCCGGCCTCCCAACTAACACTCTATATGCATTTCTGGATTGGCCATACGTGCTACATGCCCTGCCCATCTCAAACGTCTGGATTTAATGTTCCTAATTATGTCAGGTGAAGAATACAATGCGTGCAGTTCTGTGTTGTGTAACTTTCTCCATTCTCCTGTAACTTCATCCCTCTTAGCCCCAAATTTTCTCCTAAGCACCTTATTCTCAAACACCCTTAACGTATGTTCCCCTCTCAAAGTGAGAGTCCAAGTTTCACAACCATAAAGAACAACCGGTAATATAACTGTTTTATAAATACTAACTTTCAGATTTTTTGACAGCAGACTGGATGATAAAAGCTTCTCAACCAAATAATAACAGGCATTTCCCATATTTGTTCTGTGTTTAATTTCCTCCCGAGTATCATTTATTTTTGTTACTGTTGCTCCAAGATATTTGAATTTCTCTCCACCTCTTCAAAATATAAATTTCCAATTTTTATATTCCCATTTCGTACAATATTCTCGTCACGAGACATAATCATATACTTTGTCTTTTCGGGATTTACTTCCAAACCTATCTCTTTACTTGCTTCCAGTAAACTTATTAAAATATCTAAGACATATAATTGGTGTAAAGTAGTTGTTACTCCAAGATGAATAGAGTTAGAGAGCGGGACTCATGCTCTGTGGCTGCTGTCTAGCATGGGTTCGAATCCGGCTTGGATTAATTATCTCGTTGAATTCTTTTCATACGCTTTTCCTAACTGCAAGGATTTTGTGAAGAAGCTCATAGCGAATTCTCAGGATAATTTGCCACAAATATCTCGATTTCTCCAATTCTATTAGATAATCTCTTAGTTGATACAGAGTTACTGAGTAATCTGTGAAAACGAATGTACAGAGTTGCTTTATTTGTGTTTGCCACAGTGTACGCCAAGTGTTATTCGACACTGATAGAAACTTTCATTAATAATACTTGTGTTAATAGAGATGTGAATGGTATTTAGATTATAAAATCATGACGGCAGTAACATAAAACTTTCTTCCCAGTAGCCACTAAAATGATTTCAACTATATGATAGGTTAATCTATTTGCATTATTCAATATATCTTCAGTTTCCACTATTAATGTGTTGTTTTAATTCATAAGAAATTTAATGAAATTCCTACTTTTTCGCTTCATTTTTGTCTACGAAAATCGATAAAGCCCACCAAAATTGTTTCAATAAAATAGATCAATTAAGGGAGCCCTTATCTTAAAATGTCTGATTTTCATGCATTTAGTTATTTGTAAGTAACTAATATATCTTTGCATGTAATAAAATAAAATTTCCAACACTCATTCTTCAAACTAGGGGAAAACAAAATTTAAACTTTCATTTAGAGTGATATGGTATTTTTGGAATAATTAATATGTAAATTATGATAACGAATAATGCATAATGAATTGGATAGGCTACGTCTCGGCCTCCCAAAAGCTCTTTTTCCCTCCAGCCTCCCAACTAACACTCCATAGCCTATGCATTTCTGGATTCGCCCATACGTGCTACATGTCCTACCCATCTCAAACGTCTGGATTTAATGTTCCTAATTATGTCAGGTGAAGAATACAAAGCGTGTAGTTCTGCGTTGTGTAACTTTCTCCATTCTCCTGTAACTTCAACCCTCTTAGCCCAAATATATTCCTAATCACCTTATTCTCAAACACCCTTAACCTCTGTTACTCTCACAAAGTGAGAGTCTAAGTTTCACAACCATACAGAACAACCGGTAATATAACTGTTTTATAAATTCTAACTTTCAGCTTTTTTGAGAGCAGACTGGATGACAAAAGCTTTTCAACCGAATAATAACAGGCATTTTCCATATTTATTCCGCGTTTAATGAATAAGGAATAATATTAATTAAAAATCTAAAAATCGAAATTTTGGTCAATTTCAACATACGGGTTACCTTAATAAAATGAAAAATCACACTTATCAGTTTACATTGCGTTTAACGTGACATAGAAATACATTCAGACATATTTCAGGGGAATACATACCTCTGGTTTCACAGCGTTGCCAATTGAGGTTTACCATTGAATATGAATATATTTAAATGTTATTATTTGAAATTTCGTGGTTCCTGCTTTCATGGGTTCCAATTGAGCCTATTATATGGCAGATCATTTCAAACACGTTACAAAGAACACATCACAGCCATAACAAAATTACAAAACACCTCCACATATGCAGAACACATCACAAATGCTAACCACACCTATAGAGACATCAACACAGACATGGAAATATTACACATCCAACCAAAAAGCCAGAAACTAAACACACTAGAACAATATGAAATATACAGACACACAAAAACACACCCCAATGAAATTCTCAACGCACAACTCAATTTCAGAACACACACACTCTTTGACTCCACTTTACACCACACGAACACACCCTCACAGGAAACAAAATAACAGGCGCCAAGACCAACAACCACTAGTTCTGAAAATGACCCACAAAAGGTCAAAACATGTAAACAAGGTACGTTAGAATTTAACACAAGAAAGTCTTATCATACATATTCCGAAGTGATATCGTACAGTGTTAAAAGTTGTGTAATCAAGATGTATGTATTATATGTGTTTATATTTGTCTTTTGTCAATGGGATATTCTGTGTCATAGTCGGTGAAGATCTGTTGTTGTGCTGATCACACTTCACGAAGTGGAGTCACTTGTAATATTCTGAAGAAGTAAATTGCCAAGATGTACTATATAATAGTGGTTAAGCATATTTAAATTGCATTCAAAATACATTGATTATCGAATGTATCTTAAATACGAACCAATTAACCGCAATATCTGTCAACAGAAAATGACCTAAAGAAAGCCGGGAAAAAATGTTTCTATTTATAAATGGTTATAGGAGTCTACTGCCTAAGTTTTTTCCCTTCACTTAAGATAACTAAGAACATCACAACAACAACGTTCATGCTTTCATATTTGTGCTTAACTATTGCTCACGCCAAGGGCAAAAAACGCGATTGTGCTTGTACAGGGTGTGTCAGAAAGAATGGATGGATTTCACATGGCAAGAAAATTGTAAAGATTCATCAAATCAAAAATTTATTGTTATCAACATATTCACCAATACATGCAGTTTATTTATGGAAAACAACATTATCCATATGATGTCCTTGGCTTTCAATACAGGCATCGAGGCGTTTTCTGATGTTCGCCATCACTTTCACAGTCATAGCTGGTGCAATTGCCACGATTTCTTCGCGAATCGCTGTCTTCAGTTCGTCCAGTGTATGTGATCGATGTTTACAAACTTACGCCTTCAAATGGTCCCAAAGAAAGAAGTCGCAGGGCGCGAGATCTTACCGTAGCCTCGGACAATCTCAGTGCAATAGAATTTCGTCCAGGTGATTTCTTCTTTAATGTTGAACCTGTGATACGAAATGAAGCCACCCACCACAAAATTGTATTCCGAGTTGGAATCCTAGCGTGACATCCGATGTCGAAATGAGTCCTGAGTGGCGATCACAGACTCTTCATTTTTCAAAAATGTCTCTACGATGAAAGCACGTTGTACACCAGACCACCACCATATTCTCAACTGAAACTGCATTCTATGGCTGACCCAACAGTCGTGGTCCCCCTCACTATATC